>NC_052160.1:86530493-86685090 GCF_902713615.1 Scyliorhinus canicula
GTAGTGGTGATGTAGGTATGGCATAAATCAGGAAATTAGAGTTGCATGTATCAAGGGGAATATAGTAACCATGGGAGACTTCAGTATATGGACTGGGATCAATCTAATAAGCACTATTGAGGAGGATAAATTCCTGGAATGTGCATGAGATGGTTTTTTTTTAAGATCAATTGAGGAAACAGTAAGGTAATGGCTACTTAAGATCTGGTATCATGCAATGGGAGGGCTAATTAAGCGAGCAGAGGACAACTAAAAAAGCAATAAGGGAGAAAAGATGAAATAAGAGTGTAAGTTCGCTAGTAATATAAAGAACGGTAGGAAGAGTTTTTTTCAATATTCAAAAGGTAAGAGAGAGGCAAAAATAGACATTGAACCACTGGAATATGTGGCTGGAGAAGTAAGAATAGGAAAAAAGAAATTAATTAATAAATTAATTAATGGCAGAGGAACTGAATAGTTACTTTACATCAGTCTTCACGGTGGAAGACACCATGGGATGCCAGAGCTCCAGGAGAATCAGGGGAGAGAGATGAGTGCATTGACCATCACCAAGGAGAAGGTTCTGGGGAAGCTGAAAGGTATGTATGTGGATAAATCACCTGGACCAGGTGGGCTATACCCCGGGGTTCTAAAAGAGATAGCTGAGGAGATTGTGGAGGCATTGATGGTGATCTTTCAGGAATCACTGGAGGCAGGAAGGGTTCCTGAGGACTGGAAAGTGGCTAATGTAACACCGCTGTTTAAAGAGGGAGGGTGGCAGAAGACGGGAAATTATAGGCTGGTTAGCCTGACTTCAATCATTGTTAAGATTTTAGAGTCTGTTATTAAAGATGAGATCATAAAGTACGTGGAAGTGCAGGTAAAATAGGACTGAGTCAGCACAGCTTTGTCAAAGGGAGGTTGTGTCTGACAAATCTGTCAGAGTTCTTTGAGGGGGTAACAAGGAAGTCAGACAAAGGAGAACCAGTGGACGTGATTTATTTAGATTTCCAGAAGGCCTTTGACACGGTGCCGCATAGGAGACTCTTAAATAAGTTAAGAGCCCATGGTGTTAAGGGTAAGATCCTGGCATGGATAGAGGATTGGCTGACTGGCAGAAGGCAGAGAGTGGGGACAAAGTGGTCTATTTCAGGATGGCAGCCAGTGACTAGTGGTGTGCCTCAGGGGTCTGTGCTGGGACCACAACTATTCACAATATCCATTAATGATCTGGAAGAAGGAACTGAAGGCACTGTTGCTAAGTTTGCACTAAGTACTTGGAAGAGCATGATAAAATAGGACTGAGTCAGCATGTCTGACAAATCTGTTAGAGTTCTTTGAGGAAGTAACAAGGAAGCTAGACAAAGGAGAACCAGTGGACGTGATTTATTTAGATTTCCAGAAGGCTTTTGACAAGGAGCCACATAGGAGACTATTAAATAAGTTAAGAGCCCATGGTGTTAAGGATAAGATCCTGGCTTGGATAGAGGATTGGCTGACTGGCAGAAGGCAGAGAGTGGGGATAAAGTGGTCTATTTCAGGATGGCAGCCAGTGACTAGTGGTGTACCTCAGGGGTCAGTGTTGGGACCACAACTTTTCACAATATACATTAATGATCTGGAAGAAGGAACTGAATGCACTGTTGCGAAGTTTGCAGATGATACAAAGATCTGTAGAGCGACAGGTAGTATTGAGGAAGCAGGCGGGCTGCAAAGGGAGTTGGACAGGCTAGGAGAGTGGGCAAAGAAGTAATAAATGGAATACAATGTGGAACAATGTGAGGTTATGCCCTTTGGAGGGAGAAATGGAGGCTTAGACTATTTTCTAAATGGGAAAATGCTTAGGAAATCAGAAGCACAAAGGTAATTGGGAGTCCTTGTTCACGATTCTCTAAAGGTTAACGTGCAGGTTCAGTTGGCAGTTACGAAGGCAAATGCAATGTTAGCATTCATGCCGAAAGGGCAAGAATACAAAACCAAGGATGTACTTCTGAGGCCATATAAGCCTCTGGTCAGACCCCATTTGGAGTATTGTGAGCAGTTTTGGGCCCCGTATATAAGGAAGGATGTGCTGGCCTTGGAAAGGGTCTAGAGGAGGTTCACAAGAATGATCCCTGGAAGGAAGAGCTTGTCGTATGAAGAATGGTTGAGGACTCTGGGTCTGTACTCGTTGGAGTTTAGAAGGATGAAGGGGGATCTTATTGAAACTTACAGGATACTGTGAGGCCTGGATAGAGTGGATCTGGAGAGGATGTTTCCACTTGCAGGAAAAACTAGAAGCAAAGGACACAATCTCAGACTAAAGGATCGGTTAATGATAGAAAACCGAGAGTATGAATAAACAAGTCATTCATAAGTTGGTAAGCTGTGACTAGTGGGGCACTGCAAAAACATTACCTCTAGGAACCTGTCTCCACCTTTTAAAGATGGTGTCCATTGTTACTGGCGTGAACCTGTGGTTGTTGCAGATGGGGGCCATGGTTGACATTTCGGTCAGCCCGAAGTGTTGCCTTAATTGGTACCATGTCCGGAGCATGGCTACCACCAATGGCTTTTTTGGTTGGTGGGGATGGGAGAACTGTTGTAACTAGGGCTCGGAGGAACGACCCCATGCAGGAGCTCTCCTCCATATTTACCCACTCTGCTCCCAGGCCTTCGATGCTTCTTTTCCTTTGTCGGACCCTTTTTGCGATTCTTGGGTTCTTCCCCTCCACATACAAATGGCATGATCAGTTTATCTACCATGTTGAAGAAGGCCTTGGGGATATAGATCGGTAGGGATGTGAACAGAAAGAGGAACTTGGGCAGTACGCTCACCTTGACTGTCTGCACTCTTCCCATCATCAAGAGTGGCAGTGTGTCCCACATCTGCGGGCCCGCAGGGCCCGAAACGCTGCGGCCTATGCCCCGACTCCGCTCCCTCCCGCCACATGCGATCCATGGGGGCCGCCATCTTGGCAAACCCCCACCATGCGGCCGGCCACGTGCGACTCATGGGGGCCGCCATCTTGGATGCCATCTTCCTCGCTGCTCACCACGTGCAATCCACGGGCCCCATCTGCATCTCCATGCTCAGATAGCTCTTCAAAAGACTACGACTTCCCCGGGCACTCATCACGCGGCCCGCAACTCAGCGCAGCGATCTTGCATCAAGCTCGCCAGAACGTACCGGCATCTACTCGACCGGACGTCCACTCGGAAGACTACGACTTCCGCGGGCACCAATCACGAGGCCCGCAACTCAACGTGGTCACCCTAGATCAATCCCGCCCCAAGCACCTACGAAGTTCGATGGCGGAGGTCCAGATCAACGGGTACAGCACGCCATGCCTCTTTGACTCCGGGAGCACCGAGAGCTTCATACACCCAGAGCTGGTAAGACGCTGTTCGCTTCCTATTTTTCCTGTGAGCCAAACTATCGCCCTCGCTTCGGGCTCCCACTCAGTCCAAATCCAAGGACGCACCGTCGCTAAGCTCACAATTCGAGGCGCTAGTTATTCAAAATTTTAACTTTATGTCCTGCCTGACCTCTGCGCGCCACTCTTATTAGGCCTGGATTTCCAGTGCAACGTCAAGAGCCTCACCCTCAGCTTCGGCGGGCCCCTGCCCCCACTCATTATCTGCAGCCTAGCCACGCTGCGCATCTCCCCCCTCCTCTCTTCGCCAATCTCACTCCAGATTGCAAACCAGTAGCTACTCGCAGCAGGCGATACAGCCTACAAGATAGGGTCTTTATCCGATCGGAGGTCCGACGGCTGCTCAGTGAGGTGATCATGGAGGCCAGTAATAGTCCCTGGAGAGCTCAGGTGGTTGTCGTCAAGACCGGGGAAAGATTTTGCATGGTCGTCGACTATAGTCAGACCATAAATCGCTTTCGCTCCTAGACGCGTATCCCCTCCCCAGAATTGCAGACATGGTTAACCAGATCGCCCAATATCGGCTATTTTCCACGGTGGATCTGAAGTCTGCATACCACCAGCTCCCAATCCGCCCGGAGGACCGCCACTACACGGCGTTCGAGGCCGATGGCCGCCTCTTCCATTTCTTCCGGGTTCCCTTCGGCGTCACTAACGGGGTTTCGGTGTTCCAACGAGCAATGGACCGAATGGTGGACCAGTACGGGCTGCGGGCCACGTTTCCGTACTTGGACAATGTCACCATCTGCGGCTATGACCAGCAGGACCACGACGCCAACCTCCACCGTTTTCTCCAAACGGCACAGAAATTAAACCTCACTTATAACAAGGAGAAATGCGTTTTCCGCACAAACAGACTGGCCATCCTTGGCTACGTCATGGAGAACGGAGTCCTGGGCCCAGACCCGGACCGTATGCGCCCCCTCTTAGAACTACCCCTCCCTCATTGCCCCAAGGCCCTCAAACGGTGCTTGGGGTTCTTTTCATACTACGCCCAGTGGGTCCCTCAATATGCGGACAAAGCCCGCCCATTCTTTAAAGCCACACGATTTCCCCTATCAGCTGAGGCGCGGCAGGCCTTCAGCTGCATCAAGGAGGACATCGCCAAAGCAGCCATGCGGGCGGTGGATGAATCCACTCCCTTTCAGGTTGAGAGCGACGCCTCAGAGGTAGCTCTAGCAGCCACTTTAAATCAGGCAGGGAGGCCCGTTGCATTTTTCACCCGTACCCTATCCGCTTCAGAACTCCAACACTCCTCAGTCGAGAAGGAAGCACAAGCCATCGTGGAGGCTGTTCGTCACTGGAGGCACTACCTCGCAGGTAGGAGGTTCACCCTCATCACCGACCAACGATCGGTTGCCTTTATGTTTGACAACTTGCAAAGGGGCAAAATAAAAAACGATAAAATCCTTCGGTGGAGGATCGAACTCTTCACCTGTAGTTACGATATTAAATATCGACCGGGGAAGCTCAACAAGCCCTCGGATGCCCTATCCCACGGGACATGCACCAGCGCGCAGATCAGCTATCTGAAAGCTATCCACGATGACCTCTGCCATCCAGGGGTCACCCGGCTCGCCCACTACTTCAGAGCCCCAAACCTGCCTTTCTCAACGAGGTGGTTAAAGTGGTCACCAGGGACTGCCCGATCTGTGCAGAGTGCAAACCGCACTTCTATAGACCAGACAGGGCCCACCTGGTCAAGGCTTCTAGGCCCTTTGAACGCCTTGCGATCGATTTCAAAGGGCCACTCACCTCGACTAACAGGAACATTTATTTTCTCAACATCATAAACAAGTTCTCCCGATTCCCCTTCGCCATCCCATGCCCCGATATGACCTCCCACACAGTCATTATGGCCCGGCATAGTGTCTTCACCCTGTTTGGTTTCCCCAGCTACGTGCACAGCGACCGGGGTTTGTCCTTATGAGCGACGAGGGCTGCGTCAGTATCTGCTTGAGAAGGGCATCGCCTCGAGCAGGGACTACCAGCTACAACCCCAGGGGGAACGGGCAGGTGGAGAGGGAGAATGCGACGGTCTGGAAGACCGTCCTACTGACCCTTCGTTCTAGAAAACTCCAAGTCTCGCCCAATGGCAAGAAGTCCTCCCTAGGCGCGCTCCATTCAATTAGATCACTCCTCTGTACAGCGACAAATCAAACCCCTCACGAATGGCTCTTCATTTTTCTATGGGCACTACCACAGGGGGTCTCACTTCCGGCGTGGCTGAGGACACCAGCGCCCGGTTCTCCTGAGGAAGCACGTCAAGGCACACAAAACTGACCCCTTGTTGAAAAGGTGCGCCTCCTCCATTCCAACCCCCAGTACGCATTCATGGAGTTCCCGGCACGGTCCGCCATGACACAGTATCCTTCGGGACCTGGCACCCGCTGGACCCAACCACCCCCCTACCCCCACTGAGGAACCCCTTACCCCGTTCCCTATGCTGCGCCGCCCCCTCGCGCCCCCCGATCCCGCAAGCTCGCCCCACCTGTTCCACGCGCCAGCACCAGCCCGCCCCCAGCGCCCCCAGTCTCCCGGTTGAGCCAGAGTGTGATGATGTTTGGACGAGACCCCGCCCGGAGTCTGCCATCGTACCCAGCTCTCAACACCCACCCAGCCACAAGAGGCTGCAACCCGGTGCTCCGCAGATCGGAACGAACAATTCGTCCACCCGGACAGACTAACTCTGTGAGCCACCACCCCCCGCCGGACTTGATTTTTTCACAGGGGGTGAATTGTGGTGAATGAGATTCACACGGTATTATAAGTTACCAATGTCACTCTGTTCCCATTGCATATATGTACCGATATTGTAAGTGCAGTTGCACTACCTGACCACCAGGGGGAGTAAGCTCTGGGAGTACTCGAGGAGTTTGTGCTGGGGCTCCACCCTTGGCTCCGCCCACAACTCCTCCCCCTGGAGCTGCTGTATAAAGATCCGTGCCACAGAGTCAGCCAGCCAGTTCACCAAAAGTTCAACGGCTAACAGGCTGGCTCTGTTGTAAGTATATTAAAACCGCTATTCTAATCCTACAAGCACGTGTCCGTAGAATTGATGGTTCCATCACTACACACGGACAGTGACCCAGAGCTGGGATCAAACCTGGGACCATCGGCACCATGAGGCAGCAATGCTAACCACTTGCGCCACCATACTGCCCTGTTCCCCACATTTCTAGTACCATAATTTGTGTCCTCCGTTCTGAAGTCAGAACCAACGTATGTATTTTGTTTTTCAGCCATTCTTGTTCTCTTTGTACTTTTGTCTTCATCAATCTTTCGCTGCTTCACATACCTATAAAGCTTTGCAGTCAGTTTTTTATGTTCCCCAAAGCTTACCTCCTTCAGGACTCCATTTTCCCCTTCTACTGTAAGACCATAAGGGACATAGGAGCATAATTAGGCCACTCAGCCCATCGAGTCTGCTCCGCCATTCAATCGTGGCTGATATTTTTCTCATCCCCATCTCCTGCCTTCTCTCCCCAGAACCTCTGATCCCCTTATTGATCAAGAACCTTCTATCTCTGTTTAAAGAAACGCAGTGAATTGGGCCTCCACAGTCTTTTGCGACAAAGAGACCCACAGATTCACACCCACTGGCTTGAAGAAATTCCTCCTCGTCTCTGTTTTAAAGGATAGTTTCTTTAGTCTGAGATTGTGTCCTCTGCTTCCAGTTTTTCCCTACAAATGATACAGTTGTCTCTACGTCCACTCTATCCAGGCCACACAGTATCCAGTAAGTTTCAATCAGTCTTCTCCCCTCATCCTTCTCAACTCCAACGAGTACAGACTCAGAGTCCTCATCCGTTCCTCATATGACAAGCTCTTCATTCCAGGGATCATTCTTGTGAACCTCCTCTGGACCCTTTCCATGGCCAGCTCATCCTTCCTTAGATACGGGCCCAGAACTGCTCACATACTCCAAAATGGGGTCTGACCAAAGCCTTATAGGCCTCAGAAGTATATCCCTGGTCTCGTATTCTAGCCCTCTCGACATGAATGCTAACATTGCATTTGCCTTCATAACTGCCGACTGAACATGCACGTTAACCTTAAGAGAATCATGAACAAGGACTCCAAAGTCCCTTTATGCTTCTGATTCCTAATCATCTTCCCATTTAGAAAATAGCTATGCTCCATTTCTCCTTTCAAAGTGCATAACCTCACACTTGTTCCACATTGTCTTTCCATCTGCCACTTCTTTGCCCACTCTCCTAGCCTGTCCAAGTGCTTTTGAAGCCTGCCTGCTTCCTCAATACTACCTGCCCCTCGACACATCTTTGTATCATCTGCATAACTTAGCAACCGCGCCTTCAGTTCCTTCCTCCAGATCATTAATGTGTATCGTGAAAGGTTGTGGTCCATCACTGACCCCTGGAGTACCCACTAGTGTACACTGAGGCTGCCATCCTACAAAAGATCCCTTTATCCCCAGTCAGTCTGCTCTGCCAGTCAGCCAATTGTTATCCATGCCAGATCCTGACCCTTAACACCTTGGGCTCTTAACTTATTAACAGTCTCCTATGTGGCCACCTTATCATAAGCCTTCTGGAAATCTAAATAAATCAACATCCAACGGTTCTCGCCTTGTCTAACTTCCTTGTTACTTCCTCAAAGAACCTAACAGAATTTTCAGACATGACCTCCCCTTGCCGAAGCCGTGCTTGACTCAGTCCGTATTTGATCATCCACTTCCAAGTACTTCCGCGACCTCATCTTTAATACAGACTCTAAATCTTACCAATGACCAAAGTCAGGCTAACCGGCTCTATTTAATCGTTCCCTAAAATTTGACACATAATCCAATAATGTAATTTCCGATTTCTCACTCACCAATTTTTCCTTAACCAATTTAAGTGGTCCTCTTACCTCATGACCAAAAAATAGTTCAAAAGGACTGAATTTGGTTGACTCATTAGGTGCATCCCTAATTGCAAACAGTATGATATGGAATTCCTTTATGCCAATCCTCTGTATTTTCTTGACAATAAGCCCTCAACATTGTCTTTAATGTCTGATGCCACCTTTCTAATGCTCCCTGCAATTCTGGATGGTACGCTGTTGATGTAAATTGTTTTATTCCTAAACTAACCGTAACTTCTTTGAATAATCTCGAGGTAAAATTTGATCATTGATCCGATTGTATTTCTGTGGGTAGTCCATATCTAGTAAAGAATTTAAGTAACTCCTCCACAATCTTTTTAGCTGTGATATTACATATTGGAATGCCCTCTGGAAATCTGGTAGACACATCTATTATAGGCAAAAGATATTGATTCCCAGTTTTTGTTTTAGGAAGTGGTCCTACGCAATCAATTAGGAGCCTTGTAAAAGGTTCCTCAAATGCTGGAATGGGTATTGTAGCCACTGTAGCCACCTAAAATGGACGCTGAGCTGCAAAGTAAGCCAAGCGCTAAGACTGCAGGGAAAAAGGCAGTTTAGCCAAAACAGCAGTCTGCAAAGAGAGCATTTTGCATTCTGCAAGTAGCAGAAACCAGTTTGGGCTCAGGTGAGAAGACCTTAGTTAGGTGCAAATGCAAAACGCTTTGCATACTAATGAGGCATCAGACCTGAACACCCACACAATAGAAACATTTGACTCTGAATGGACACATTTGAACCAAGGCCCAGACATCGAGGCACCAGAAACCTCCAAACAAAAGGGCATAAGAAACGCCCCCCCCATCACGGAGACCCCCTCGCATTGGGGAATTCAAACAATATCGATGAGGAATTGACCCAATAGATAACCAAAGGTAAAGCCCGCCCAAGAAGAGGGAAGGACATTGGGGACCCCTATAAATATAGACCCCCACATGGTCCTGTCTGTTGTTTCGTGCTCCGGCCCTGACCAAGAACTTGAAGCTGTATCCTGACTCCAGCCGTTGAGCACCAGCCGCCGAACCGTAAGTGCCAGTACGACGCTCGCTACGCGAACTAAGCCCGCTAGACCCCCCAGTGACCAGCACGCTTTCTGAAGGTTGCAGCCCAAGACCGGACGAAGGCCTCGCTCCCTGACCTTGCCTGTTCCTGTGTAGTTAAGTATTCTGTTTGCTTAGTCTAGTCATAGCTTAGGTCCCTTAGTGTGTGCATGCGTATTTATTATAATTGTATAATAAATATTGATCGTTTGGAACTTACTAATCGGTGTATCGTTTATTACTTTGAACTTGACCTTGAGATATATGTGAGTTGTCTATATGGCAACTGGCGACTCCTGAGCTGAAAATACATAAGACAGAGCCTAGTGGTGTTAAGCACACGGCCTTTAACACAGGCAAGTTAATACACCCCAATAAACGCGTTTTACACTCATAGCAAAACGTGCAACATTTAGTGGCGACTTCCTGACGGGACACGGTTACAAGTGGTACGCCCACTCCGTCGAGGACCCTGAAATTTGAATTGGAAATCTGGTAAAGAAAACGGAAAGAAATCACAAATATTCAAGGTGTTCAAAGCAATAAGCGTAATTCGGAAGTGTGTTTAGTGCATGCGTACTAACAGGGTTGTAAGGAAAACCTGAAAGCATTTTTGTTGCGACAAACTTTCGGTAGTTTTGTGAACGGAACATAGCGTAAGCCTTACCCGTTTCGTGAGACATAACCTCAACACCCCCCTGTTCCTAAATTTAAAAGTGAGTCAGAGAAAATGGCCATGCAGGCAATGGAACGCCTCATGAACCCAGAACGGTTTGTGGTCGCAGCGACCAGCAGCAGTAGCAGGGTAGGTCAGTGTCCCATGTGGGAGCTGGAACTCCGCAAATATCTGCAAGGAAAGGGATGGCCCCTTTGGAAAGAGTTTTGTTTGAATGAGGAGACAGGTCCCGGAAGTATAGGACATACTTGGTGGAAGAACCTCTCTCAAATTCACAAAAAGAACATGAGTAAAGCACGTAAGCCGATGGCGATTGTGTCCTGTTTGGCACAATTGCGAGGCACAGAGGAGGTCGTTCAGACGCTCCGGGCAGAATTAGAAGAAAGAAATAGAATGAGTAAAGTGGATGTCAGGGACATCGAGAAGGAAAACATGGATCTAAGAGGGAAGTTGGCAGAGAAAGGTAGAGAGGTGGATGATGCCAAGAAGGCACATCAGTCTTGTCTAGCCCATCTCAGCAGTTCCCAGACCCAGTACGAAAAGGCCTATCAGGACGTGCAACGTGCCGTCCTGATAAGGGAAGAATCAGAGAAGCAGGTAGAGGCTTTGCAGAGGCAATGCTCTGACCTTAAAGCAGCTTTGAGAGCACTCCATGCTGCAACCACAGAACAAAGGCAAAGTACAGTAGATCACGCGAAATGCAGGAAACAGATTGCAGAGCTGCAATCGCTGCTTTCGGTGCAAAATGGGTTTCAAAGCACCTTTGGAACCCAGTTAGATGAGGAGAATGCCCCAGACTGGAAAGAGTTAAGTGAGACAGCGCAGCGTTATGTTCAGGGAACATGTGCGCCAGCAGCGCAGCAGAAGAGGCAAGCACCCCAACCCCCTACAGATCAGCTCCTTACCATTCCAATGAACCCAGTCACCACCCAGAGAAAAGCGACCACAGACGGCGCACCCGATATAACTTACACCACCCCCTTAACTGTAACCCAACTAAGGGATGCGTGTGAGAAGATCACTCCGTTTCTCCCCACCGCAGACCCCCACCAGTTTTTCGCAAAGGTAAAACAGCAGGCTACCATGTACGGCCTGGACGAGAGAGAGCAGGTCAAACTCACAGTTCTGAGTTTGGACCAATCGGTTGTAGCAGCCCTCCCCGACCCACAGAACGTTGGCGGAGGCACACTAGAGGAAATGCACACCTCCATTTTAGATGCCATAGGGTATAATCGAGGTGACCCCGTAGAAGGACTTAATAAGTGCCGGCAGAAGAAATCCGAGCACCCCACAGCATTCGCCGGAAGGCTGTGGATCCATTTTAATGCAGTATTTGGCGATTTAAATAGAGCCCATTTGAACCGTGAAAACATGGTTAAATGGACGCGCACCATAATTTCACATGCAACAGAAGCAGGACAGAGCGCTTGCAACAGCTATGACCCCTCAGAGGAAGCCCATAATGAGAAGTGGGTCCTGAAAAGATTGTCCCGCGCTTGGGAGCAATCAGTTCAGGGCAAGAGTAGAGTTCAATCCCAGAAGAAGCTCAGGCTGCAGCAGACATACAGGCAGTGAGAGAGCACCAAAAACCCGCATGGGTGAATGAGGGAAAGAGCAGCCCTCCACAGAAGTCGCAGGAATGCTACAACTGTGGACAGTTAGGGCATTGGGCAAAAGAATGTAATGGACCCCAGAGATCACAGAGAGGCCAGCAGACAGGCACTCTGAATCGGAATAAAACAAAACCGATCCATAGTATAGGGATACAGTCAGGACAGACCGATATGGAAGGAACGGACTGACGGTGTTCGGGCTCCCCCACTTGGGTCTGTGACACACTATGGGATCCATCAGGAAGACCGGTAGTCACGGCAAAGTTAAGAGGGAAGCCCATAGAGTTACTTTGGGACACAGGAGGCTCCCGCACCACAATTAACTCCACCACCACGGCACACACAGACACGTGGCCGACCACCTCCACCATCACACTTAGCGGGTTCACCGGACACTCGCAGCAGGGACACATTACAGCACCCGTAGCAATCCAGCTAGGGAACATTTCCACCAAACACCCCGTTGTTTTAGTAAATCTTCCCCGGACAGCAGAACACATCCTAGGGATAGACTTTATGAATGCCCATAGCCTGTCGTTCGACCCAGTGAACCAATGTGTTTTGGCGAATGGCAAGATCGGACAGAGCACCCGCTACTCTCACAGTAGGAGAGTACGCTAACAGGATTAGTGCAGTAGGAGAATACTCATTTGACCCGACTACACTAAACACGGACAGACAAGTTAAGGCAGTACTGAATAAACACAGGGCAGCATTTGCCAGTCACCGGCATGACTGTGGCAGAATGGCTGGACAAATTCACGTTACCGGACCTGACCCCAGACCACAAAAACAATATAGATTTCCCCTAGAAGCAGAGGTAGAAATAGAAAAGGTGATAGGTAGCTTATTGGAGCAAGGTGTGCTTAGAACAGTAGCCTCGACCAATAATGCTCCTATTTGGCCAGTGAGAAAGCCCGACGGATCATGGCGTCTGACCATTGATTATCGGGAACTCAATAAAGTAACCCCAGCAGTAGCCCCCACGGTAGCAACAAGTCCCGAGACCATGCTCAAGCAGGGACTCAACTCAAAATATTTCACGGTTTTGGACATTAGCAATGGCTTCTGGTCAATCCCATTGGCAAAGGCGTGCCAGTACAAATTTGCCTTCACTTTTAAAACACGACAGTATACGTGGACATGCCTTCCACAAGGATTCCACAATTCCCCCTCCATTTTCCACCGACAGTTGGCGAATGGCTTAGAAAAATTTTCCCGCCCCGAATGTCTGGTACAGTATGTAGACGACCTACTACTGCAGACAGACACAAAGGCAGAGCACATTACGCTTCTGGCCGAACTCCTGGAACTTTTAACCGAGATTGGATGTAAAGTTAACCCAAGAAAGGCCCAGATTTTGGAAAGTAAAGTGATGTATTTGGGAACAGTCATCACACACGGCAAACGCGAGATCGAATTCAAAAGAATTGATTCGATTGTCAAATTGCCCCTTCCCCAGAATGTTTCAGCCCTCCGGTCGTTTTTAGGACTGGTTGGTTATTGTCGGAACCACATCGACGGATTCGCGACAAAAGCCGCCCCACTCTCAGACCTCCTTAAGAAAGGAGCCCCCTGGGAATGGCTTCCGCAGCATACAGAGGCTGTGGAAGAGTTAAAGAAAGCCCTTAGCGCAGCACCCGCGCTACAAGTCCCAGACCAACTTTCCCCCTATGCAATAGAGGTAGCGAGCACAGATCTGACCCTCTCGGCCGTGTTACTTCAGGAACGGCACGAGCAGCTAAGACCAGTGGCTTATGCCTCCCGACTGTTAGACCCAGTTGAACAAGGATTTTCAGCCTGCGAGAGGCACCTCCTTGCTGTCTTCTGGGCAGTGCAATATTTTCGTACATTACCGGACTCAACCCCACCACCATTTTGACCGAGCACACTCCCACACAGTTACTCCTAGACGGTCGACTGAAGGACGGTTCAGTTAGCCAGATTAGGGCAGCTAGGTGGACACTACTTTTACAAGGACGGGACATTACAGTAAAACGGACCCGCACACACACATTTTAGGCCGACAACCTCCAATACCCAGGACAGCCCCATGAATGTGAAATTGTAGCCCCCTTACATAACACAGGACCCTTTATAGCAAAGACACCCCCCAGGAAGATAGGGAACCCGAAACAAAGCCCCCAACCCACAGACACGTGTGGACCACTGAGGATTTACGTAGACGGTTCATCCACAGTTTTAGAAGGTGAGCGTATCACAGGATGCGGCATCTATGTAGAGGACGCGCAGGGGCGCGCTCTCGAAGAGATAGCTTTAAAATTACCGGGACACTTAGGCGCGCAGGCAGCAGAGCTCACGGCCATAGCATATATAGTGGACCACCCCGATTCTTTCCCCAGCCCAGCGGACATATATTCGGACAGTTTATATGTCTGCAATAGTTTAACCGATTTTCTGCCCCTGTGGAGGACACGAGGTTTTGTCTTCGCAGATGGGAAACCCCTTCCATCAGCCCCTTTACTCAAGCACATTTTAGAGAAAGCGAAGGACAGGACCTTCGGCATCATAAAAGTAAGAAGCCACCATAGTTCATCCCCCCCTGGGAATGTAAAAGCCGATGCACTGGCTAAGGCAGGTTCCAGGCGAGGACACTTATGGACACCCCCAGCTAGCGCACCAGCTAGCGCCCCTGTGAGCGCAGTCCAAGTCTCACAGACCAGTATTAAAGATTTAGTAGACGCACAAAAGCAGGATGAGGATCTCAGGGAGATTTTCAAAGGCAACTTTGTGCCACAGTATGATAAATTCAGACACGCACTGACCACACATGAGGGTGTGATCATAAAGGATCAGCTTTATGTGGTCCCGCAGCAGGACAGGAATGAAATGATTGCTTTGTTCCATGATGGACACGGTCACCAAGGGACCGACGCAACCACGAGGCACCTCAGGCAGCTCTGTTGGTGGCCTAACCTAAGGACAGATGTAGGTCACTACATCGAGAATTGCCTTATTTGCGCCCAGAATAACCCGGAGAGGTATTCTAAAAAGGCACAACTTCGGCATACTCGACCAGTTAATGGCCCCTGGACAAACCTCCAGATCGACTTTATAGGACCATTGCCCCCTTGTAGGAATGGCTATAAATACGTTCTGGTGGTCATCGATACCTTTACCAAATGGGTAGAGGCATTCCCCTCTAGAACAAATACAGCTAAGACAGCTGCAAAGATCCTGACCCACCACATCTTCACGAGATGGGGTTTACCCCGTAGCATTGATTCGGACCAGGGATCTCACTTTACAGGACGGGTCATGAAGAACGTCCTGACAATATTTGGCATAAAACAAAATTTTCATATTGCGTATCACCCACAGTCCAGCGGGATTGTAGAGCGCATGAATCGGACCCTAAAATCTACGCTTCGCAAAATGGTTCAAGAGAACAACTCCACATGGGATTCAGTGCTCCCATTTGCATTAATGTTCATCAGAAATACCGTTTCCACTTCCACAGGATACACACCACACACACTCATGACCGGATGCCCTATGAAAGGTACAGAATTCCTTTTAGGACTGGACATGACTAGCCCCGAGGTGACGGCCCTCACACACAAAAAGACGGTTAAAGACTTGGTTGAGACTGTGAGGTCTGCACAGATTGCAGCCGCAGTTCAGCTAGGGAAACGCCGTAAACAACGCACAGCATTCTTTAATAAGACCGTACACCCCACAGAATTCCAGGTTGGGCAACAGGTAATGTTATCTGTTTACAACCCCAGCAGTTTTTTGGCACCAAAATATTCCGGACCATACTCAATTTCGGATAAAATTAGCCCCTCAGTGTATAGGATAAAATATCCTAATGGTAAGACCGCGTGGTTCCATATCAACCAGTTAAAGGCATATGGAACACAGGCCAACCATGCACACCATGTCCTGCTAGATGCAGCAGAACACCTCACCCCACCCACTAGAGACACGTTTCCACCATCCCCCTCACAGACCAGTTCTTCATCGGACTCGCCCACGACTCCGCCCACAGACCACGACAGACCACGCCCCGAAACGCCCACAAGCTGCCGCGGCAGAGACAGCGATACAGACACTGACTCTGAGGACAGCCACAGCACACCACACTACAGCCCACATAGCAGCGACTATGACCCCGACTACAGTGACCCAATGGAAGTCACTTACATTAAAAACCCAGACCCACCACCCGACCCCGACGACCCCGACAATACCCATTCACTTTTGGACCCAACACTCTGGCACAGGGACAATTCGTACCGACTTGTCCGCAACGATGAAAGTGACCCCCGGTCACACAATTCAAAAATATCATGCCTGATCCACACAAGGGTGTGGGATCCGGGAGAGCAGGACGACACGGTGTCTGAATCCCGACATGGCAACCCCTTTGTGACCCTGTTCACAGAGACAGAGGAAAAGTGAGGTGTCCAGATGATGTAAAATAGGAATCGTTTGAGGGAAGCGATGTCCTTTCTAATGGAACCTGCACGCATGTTTGTTTGTCAGTTTATGTTTGTTTGTTAATATGTTAAGAGTTTGGAGGCTGGACACCTTCTTTTCAGCTGAAAAGATTGTGACCACCTCACACACACGTTAGCTTGTCCGCCGATACCTTTGAGAACTTCAGTTCCCAAACCCGTTTGATTGGAGATCTTTTCAAGTTGTAAGGCTTGTGACCGCCTTACACACACAATAGTTTATCTGCAGATACCTGTGAGAACTTCAGGTTCCGTCCTCAGTTGGAGCATCTTGGCTCCCTTGTTTTTTAGGTGCCCCTCTATTCGGCGAATAGAGGCTGCAAATCCATGATAAACACATTCTTACCCGTTTACTCCAGGTTACTCAGGCAGTGGACAAACGGCACTGAGGACCCGCCCTGTCTGAGAACCCACTTTGGTCAGCCAAGCTCGGGTATGGCACAGCACGCCCTACCCGGGGATCCCATTCAAATCGTACCCGTAGCGGCCCATACGCAACCCATTCGACCTTTCATTTCCAATTTGTTTTCATTTTAGTTAGGTAGCCCTTCGGCCGCCATCCCACATGCTATTTACATCCAGGAACATTCGGATGGTAAATGAGCAAAGCCTGCGAGACGGCTCGCAGGAGGAGAGTTGTTAGGTGTATTGTGTTCATTAAATTCGCTTTTGAAAAAAAAAAAATGAGGGGAGTCACAGGGTGTGACTTGGCCAGTCATTTTAATGGGTCAATTGGAATTGAAAGACAGATACACTAACAAGTACGGATATTAAGCTGTATTGACAGATACTGTGCTTGATCCCATAGCTTTCGAAGGACGAAACAGGGACCACAGCAAGGATTGTCCATACAGGAGGAAGAAAGAAGGAAGAACAAGTTGAAGATGATGGAAGCTCACCTATTGCTTTTAAATGTTATATTTGTTTGTGTGGAAGCAAGACACGTTTCCCCCACAACCCCCACCGTAAATGTTTCACTTACAGCAACTCCCCCGTGCTCAGCTCTGATCAGTGAGGTTCAGACCTGGTGCACAAAATTTATGACATGGTACTCCATGTCATACGTGATTGAATCACTGCTAGTGATTGCGATCCTCGCCATACTCGTACAGACCCTCAGGTTGAGGAAGTGGAAGAGGAGAGCCTTCCGTTCCTGCCCCTCCGTCTATGGAGTTCGATCTCCTATTTTTCGATTTCATCAATCCCCTTTGCCCCATGATGAATAAAGCACTGTGTAATGAATAAAAAAATGTACCCATGTATTATATTGTCCTGAACTCGACTGCCGAGTCAGGAAATGTTATGTGATGTGGTATGAATGGATGAGGTTTAGTCTGTAAGGAAATGTTTAAGTTAAGTTAAGGATAATTGTGATAGGTAGAGGTTCCCGTTTGTGGTAATGCATGTCCCCTTTGACATAGCGCCAAGTAGAGATGTAAGGTAAAAAAATTTTCTTCCCATAATTAAGGACAGAGTAGACGCTCAGGAGCTTGCCGAGGTCAGGGAACACAAAGAAGGCAACCCAGATGCACTCAAGGCAACGTACATAGGTGATCCTTCACAATATTTTGATTGTGAGGATCACAAGGAGGGAATGTAGCCACTGTAGCCACCTAAAATGGACGCTGAGCTGCAAAGTAAGCCAAGCGCTAAGACTGCAGGGAAAAAGGCAGTTTAGCCAAAACAGCAGTCTGCAAAGAGAGCATTTTGCATTCTGCAAGTAGCAGAAACCAGTTTGGGCTCAGGTGAGAAGACCTTAGTTAGGTGCAAATGGCAAAACGCTTTGCATACTAATGAGGCAATCAGACCTGAACACCCACACAATAGAAACATTTGACTCTGAATGGACACATTTGAACCAAGGCCCAGACATCGAGGCACCAGAAACCTCCAAACAAAAGGGCATAAGAAACGCCCCCCCCATCACGGAGACCCCCTCGCATTGGGGAATTCAAACAGTATCGATGAGGAATTGACCCAATAGATAACCAAAGGTAAAGCCCGCCCAAGAAGAGGGAAGGACATTGGGGACCCCTATAAATATAGACCCCCACACATGGTCCTGTCTGTTGTTTCGTGCTCCGGCCCTGACCAAGAACTTGAAGCTGTATCCTGACTCCAGCCGTTGAGCACCAGCCGCCGAACCGTAAGTGCCAGTACGACGCTCGCTACGCGAACTAAGCCCGCTAGACCCCCAGTGACCAGCACGCTTTCTGAAGGTTGCAGCCCAAGACCGGGACGAAGGCCTCGCTCCCTGACCTTGCCTGTTCCTGTGTAGTTAAGTATTCTGTTTGCTTAGTCTAGTCATAGCTTAGTCCCTTAGTGTGTGCATGCGTATTTATTATAATTGTATAATAAATATTGATCGTTTGGAACTTACTAATCGGTGTATCGTTTTATTACTTTGAACTTGACCTTGAGATATATGTGAGTTGTCTATATGGCAACTGGTGACTCCTGAGCTGAAAATACATAAGACAGAGCCTAGTGGTGTTAAGCACACGGCCTTTAACACAGGCAAGTTAATACACCCCAATAAACGCGTTTTACACTCATAGCAAAACGTGCAACAGTATTAAGGTTGCTGATTTTATCACTGCTTGAGGTTTCCCTATCACTTGACATGTGTGACATGATTGACAAAATTTAACAACATCTTGATGTAGTTCAGGCCAATAAAAATGTTTCTGGATTTTAGCTTGAGTTTGCCTTATTCCCAAATTACTTCCCACTAGTACCTCATGTGCAACTCACAACACCTCCTTTCTATACCTTGCTGGCAATAGTACTTGATGAGCGTCTGCCCACTTTTCATCTGCCTGCATATGCAATGGTCTCCATTTTCTCATCATGACATCATTTTTATGGTAATAACACTCTGGCATACACTCAGATTCCTCTTCCCTATATGCTTTCTGATACATCCATTTTATTTCTACATCTTTCCGTTGTAACTCCGCCAATTTTCCTGTACGAAAAATATCCGCCTCTTCCTCCACCTGTTCTTTTTCTTTTTCAACTATGTGATCAAAAAACTTTTCTGATAATTGCCCTTCATCTTCACTCTTTGATTTCTCCTCTTGTTTTAACATGTGACTTTGCGACCTTGTTACTACACAATCCGGAAAAATCCCAGGATATTCATCCTTCAACACTTCTGTTGCCTGATTTTCTACTGGCTTATCAACCACAGTAGGCATCACTCCCATCTGTGATCCAGATATATCATTACCCAAGATGAACTGTATTCCTGGACAAGATAGTTTCTCTATTACTCCTACTACCACTTCACCACTCTTCACTGGACTTTCTAACCTTACCTTATATAATGGAACACTACTCCTCTCACCCTGAACTCCACATATTACTACCTTTTCTGGCAATATTCTTCCCAAACTACATAACTCCTCATTTCTTACCATCAAAGATTGACCAGCTCCCGTATCTCTTAAAATTGTGACTTCTTTACCTACTCCTCCTGATACACATGAGTAACCTTTACCCACATAAGTAAATTCTTTAAAGACATCTGGCACCTTCTGATCAATCACCTCTTGATCAGGCTGCACAATCTTTTGCATCTCCTTCGCTTCCCTTGGGCTTTCCTTTAGCACTTCAACAAACCCCACTGTCTTATCCTTTTTAGCACATCAGCCTTCTCAGTACTTTTATTCAACCACCAACACTGTGACTTTACATGGCCTAGTTTATGAGTGAAAACATTTGAAACTTTTCACGTCTCTTCCACCCTCCTGGATTTGTTTTTTAGTCTGAGATACACTCTCCTTATTATCTCCCACCAGAACACCTTTACCTTTACCACTTGAGTATTTTTCATGTCCCCAGTTTCTATCCCTCACAGGCTGAAACTGGTGTCGGAAACAAAGCTTTGATTTATGAACTAATTCATAATTATCTGCCATTTCTGATGCTAATTTCGCAGTTTTAACCCTCTGTTCTTCCACATAAGTTCTTACTATATCAGGAATTGAATTTTAAAACTTCTCCAAAAGTATAATTTCTCTGAGAGCTTCATACGTTTGGTCTATTTTCAAAGCCCTTATCCAGCTGTCAAAATTACTCTGTTTAAGCCTTTCAAACTCCATGTATGTTTGACCAAATTATTTCCTTAAATTTCTAAACCTTTGCCTGTCGGCTTCAGGCACTTTGAAAGCAGACCAAGGCAGGCCAGCAGCACAGTTCAATTCCCGTAACAGCCTCCCCGAACAGGTGCCGGAATGTGGCGACTAGGGGCTTTTCACAGTAACTTCATTGAAGCCTACTCGTGACAATGAGCGATTTTCATTTCATTTCATTCATTTCATATGCACCTAAAATGGATTTTTTCACCTCCTCATACGTCTCAGATACCTCCTCCGGTAGTGATGCAAACACTTCACTAGCCCTACCTACCAGCTTTGTTTGAATCAGTAATACCCACATGTCCTGTGGCCATTTTATTTTTTTAGCTACCTTCTCAAATGAACATAGAACATACAGTGCAGAAGGAGGCCACTCGGCCCATCGAGTCTGCACCGACCCACTTAAGCTCTCACTTCCACCCTATCCCCGTAACCCAATTACCCCTCCTACCCCTCCTAACATTTTGCACACTAAGGGAAATTTAGCATGGCCAATCCACCTAACCTGCACGTCTTTGGACTGTGGGAGGAAGCCGGAGCACCCGGAGGAAACCTATACAGACACGGGGAGAATGTGCAGACTCCGCACAGACAGTGACCCAGCGGGGAATTGAACCTGGGACCCTGCCGTTGTGAAGCCACAGTGCTATCCACTTTTGCTACCATGCTGAAATGAAAAAGCCTTCCACTTCCTTCTCGTCAAACCTTGGCAATGCTTGGACATATTTAAATAGATCCCTACCAAGCATTCGACTATGACGCTCTTTCTCACTATCCTCATCACTATCATCCAACTGTACGATTCCCTTTACGCCTGCCAATTTTAACTGACTGTAATGTTTCATGGCCATTTTCTGAAATTCAAACTCTCTCTCTTTATCTTTTTTCATGATCTGTATCACCCTTTCTCTTTCTTTTTCCTCTCTATCTCTTTCGTATTCAAGCTGCTTTAATTCTTTCTCACGTTCCATTTGTTTAAGTTGTAACTGAATTTTTGCCATTTCCAATTAGTCAAACGGTATCTCGGGCGACTTTAAATGCTTAGCCACCGCCATAATTATCTCAGCTTTTCACATTTTGTCAGGTAATGTTAACTGCAATTTTTTTGCCAAAACTAACAGTCTGCTTTTCATCTCTGTCCATAAGGTACTGCGCGTGACCGTCTCCACCCCAAAAGACGTCAGAGCCTCTGAAAGAGCCATTGTCCACAACATGCTCCCTACTTAAACTGAAATACAGCACCTGAAAAGCAACCACAATATGCTCACCCTTCACTGTCTTTAAGTTCACTAAGCCAATCCAATAGACTTTTATCCCCCTTGAGCCCCCAATTGTAATGAGCCAGGGTTTAGAGAGCCTCCAAGTGTATCATGGAGTTCACCTGACCCACAGCTTTTAATAGATTGTGGTATGGGGAGCACACAGCCCACTCTACAGGTGTGGTACAGCAGAAATGGAAAAGTAATTTTTTAAAGCAAAACAATGTTTATTCTATGAACTCAAGTTAACCTTTTTGAAACATACAGTGAACATCTTAGCAACCATGAAGTCAAATACAACCCCCAAAGAATACAACACTAAGTAATCCGTAAACTGTCCTTTTAACATCCAGAAGACACATTAGGTTTACATTCACTGCAGAGAACATTTATAGAACATAGAACATAGAACAGTACAGCACAGAACAGGCCCTTCAGCCCTCAATGTTGTGCCGAGCAATGATCACCCTACTCAAACTCATGTATCCACCCTATACCCGTAACCCAACAACTCCCCCCCTTAACCTTACTATTAGGACACTACGGGCAATTTAGCATGGCCAATCCACCTAACCCGCACATCTTTGGACTGTGGGAGGAAACCGGAGCACCCGGAGGAAACCCACGCACACACGGGGAGGACGTGCAGACTCCACACAGACAGTGACCCAGCCGGGAATCGAACCTGGGACCCTGGAGCTGTGAAGCATTTATGCTAACCACCATACTACCGTGCTGCCCCAAATTTATAATTCTGAATTCACCAAATGGTCAAGAGATAGTCTTTTGATGGCAGAGAGAACAGCAGTACACCTGCTTGGTCTGACTTCAGCTCCAACACTGAAAACAAAACTAAAACACACCCTGCAGCAAACAGCCTAAAACAAAAGTAAAAAGCTGACAGACAGCCCAGCTCCACCCACACTCTGATATAACTGCAGCAATAAACACCCATTTCCTAAAGGTACTCTCACTACAGATATTTATATACACGCCCATTTATAAACACCCATTTCTTCAAGGTACTCTCACATGACACTTACTATGGGGTCCCCTATAACTATCGCTCTCCTGCACTTTGCCCTTCCCTGCTGAACAACAGAGCCACTTGCGGTGCCACTGTTCTTTTTTTTTTAATTTTGAGTACCCAATTATTTTTTCCAATTAATGGGCAATTTAGCATGGCTAATCCACCTATCCTGCACATCTTTTGGGTTGTGGGGGTGAAACCCATGCAAACATGGGGAGAATGTGCAAACTCCACACAGACAGTGACCCAGGGCTGGGATTCTAACCCGGGTCCTCAGCACCGTAGGTAGCAATGCTAACCACTGTGCCACCGTGCTGCCCTGTGGTGCCACTGTTCTGGCTGCTGTTTACTTCCTAACCCCTTACATTCTACATTTTAGGACCTCAAAAATTTTTTAACCTGCGTTGTTTGTACCAATGTGTACCACAACCACTGGAGTCTTGTTTACAGCCACAAAACTACCTGTCTATTCCCCTGACAATTGAATCCCCTATAACTAATGCATTCCACACTTTTTACTCCTCTCCCATGCAGCAGGACCAGACACAATGCAACAAATTTGGCTATTGCTACTTTATTTTGGGAGCCCATTCCCCCCCCACAACAGTATTCAAAGCGGTATTTCTGTTTTTGAGGGGAATGGCCATGGGATATTCCTGCACTGGCTGTGCTCTTGCCCTGCCAGATGGTCACCCATTCTCTTCCTGCCTGTGCAGTCTTCGCCTGTGGTGTGACCACCTCTCTATACATACGATCAATGATACTCTCCACCTTGTACATGCTCTACAGTGCCCCCAGCTCCTAAACACTGGCTTCCAGGAGCTGAAGATGGAGTCACCTGGCTGCAGGGTGAGCAGCGATGGGAACTGAACATCCAGGGGTATGCAGGAAGGACAGACAAAAAGGAAAAGGTGGGGGAGTTGCATTGCTGGTTAAAGAGGAAATTAATGCAATAGTGAGGGATGATATTCGCTCCAATGATGTGGACTCTGTATGGCAAGTGGCGTAAGCAGCAAGAGATAACAAAACATTAATGGGGGTTGGCATATGGATCCCCAGACTGTAGCTGATTCAAAACAAACATCAACACATTTTCTCTCCACAAATGCTGCTAGACCTGCTGCATTTCCACATGCTGGCTCCGTACACTGGAAATGTTACCAGCTTCCCACATAGAGCAGGAGGAGTGCTCCACGGCTTTGAGCTCTCCTGCCATGACTTGCCCCTTTAAATCAAATTAAATCCTTTGGAAGATACTTTAAATCAAATAATATCAATTTCTAAGGCCTTTCTCCCTGGACCTATAGGATATAGGTTACTATAGAATATAGCCCTTACACACTATAAACCACAAAATAAAGATCTCACAAACTATAAGTGATGAAAGTAGTAAATACACACTGACCGTACTCACCCAATCAACTGCTTCCACTTATGCCACTTCACTTCTGAATCCCGTCGTCATGTCAGGAGCTCTAACCTCCAAGCTAGCACACTGCTCTCAGCCTCATTATTTCCCGGGCTCTTTTATCCACCTGGCTCCACTCCCAGTCTCGCTCTTTCTCGCACTTTTTTTTCCCCCGGCTCCACTCTCTATCTTTACCTTACTTTGTTTACTTTATTACCTTATTTCACTATGATTTGATTTAACTTTTAGATCCCTATTTCTGGAGTTCATACTAAAATTCAAGGAACTACTTCTCTATAAATTATACATTTTTTTAGTTTGAGCTATTTAAACACAATTCCTAGCAGCAGCTTCTCGCCAACCAATTAACTTCCCGTTTTCCTGCAATATGCTGTTCCTGGATTGTTTTTTCAAACTCAGCCCACTGCAGCAGTGTATGTGTCCCTCACAGTTACAGCTCTCTCTGTTCCCAGAAAGTGAGCTGGATGATCAGCCAGAATCTAGTTGAATGACAGACAGACTCAAAGGGCCAAATGGTTTACTCCTGTTCCTCTGCTCCTAAAACAAAACAACGTCAACACTTTTTCTCTCCACAAATGCTGCCAGACCTGCTGCATTTCCAGAATTTTCTGTTTTTATTACAGGGTGCAAGATGCAGACTTCAAGACTAAGGACACAGAGAGTAGGGAATACACAAGGTTGAGGGTATAGGGTACAGGAAGCTGCATGAAGGATACAAAAATACGGGATGCAGAACAGAGGTCAACGGTTACATGTTGTGTGGTACAGGGCACAAGATGCAGGGTGAGCAACACAGAAATCAGGGCACTGGACATGGGGTGGAGGATACAGTACATAGAGCACAAAATGCAAAGTGAAGACGCAAGGTGCAGAATGCAAGATGCGAGGAAAAGGGCACAAAGCGCACGACAGAGGGTACAACATGCTAGGTGCAGGATGTAGGGTGCACAGGGTTAAAGGCACACAATTCAGCATTCTGAGTGCAGACAGGGTTTTGTTCAGTTGAGTAGCCTCATTGTAGAATGGCATTGCAAACTTTTTGGAACTGGGAACTGGTCACAGTCAGGTATATTACAATTCCAGGAGAACTTTTCCCACTTGGATGAGGCACATTGTTGTACAAGTCAGATCAAGGATACAAAGGGCCTCATCACTCACTGTCTAATTATATACACTATGTTCGATCATTAAAATATAATTAGGAACATCTGGGGGGAGGATGCTGCTCCACTTCTTTCAGTGGGTGGGAACGGTGGTGGGGGCGGAGAATCGAGAGGGAGTCCCAGAACAGGCTACACACGGAATTTTCCCACTTGCGATTGTCCGCACCCTCACTAATGACATAATGGGGTTCCCACCATGAAAGGTTGCAAACTCCATGAGCATACATTAACATACATGTCACAGCGGCGGGATTTTGTAAAATGGTAACCTGGCGAACTCACCAGAGATGCACAGGTATGTACAGTCCCCATGAGGGAGAGAGTCATGCCCAGGCAGTATGCTGGCAGTGCCTAGCCCAGGCACCTCCCGCTAGCACTGCCGGGAGGCACTGGGGAAAGTGTGGGAGGGGGGAATGGGGACTTCCTTTGGGGAAGTTCGTTGTGGGGTTGGAGGATTACATAGAATTACATAGAATTTACAGTGCAGAAGGAGGCCATTCGGCCCATCGAGTCTGCACCGGCTCCTGGAAAGAGCACCCCACCCAAGGTTAACACCTCCACCCTATCCCCATAACCCAGTAACCCCACCCAACACTAAGGGCAATTTTGGACACTAAGGGCAATTTATTATGGCCAATCCACCTAACCTGCACATCTTTGGACTGTGGGAGGAAACCGGAGCACCCGGAGGAAACCCACGCAGACATGGGGAGGATGTGCAGACTCCGCACAGACAGTGACCCAAGCCGGAATCGAACCTGGGACCCTGGAGCTGTGAAACGATTGTGCTAACCACCATGCTACCGTGCTGCCCCAGGATAGGGGAAAGGGATCCCATGTCCATGAGGGGGAAGTGTTCACTGGGGGTGGGGGGGGGTTGGGGTGCGACTGTAGGGAGGGATCTATTTATATTTATTTGATGGACGCCCCAATCTTTCGAGAGCCGCAGTTGCTGACAGGGCTCAACCACTAGCGTGATGTCATGGGACCTGCCTCCTGGGTTCCTCTCGGAAAGTGTTTGAAAAGATGGTCAGAAAAGCTGGCAATACAGTTGCTGGGCTACATCCTGCTTTACCCGCCCAAATTCACACTTTGCCAAAAAAAACAGAGACTGGTAACAAGGTGGTAATTCCTGCATCTTCACCGTTTTCAATCTGACCTTGCGGCTATCTTCCTTTCTATCTATCTTGAATTATTTTAATGGGGAAGCCACACACAGAATTCCATCACAAACCTTTCTGAAAAAAGCTTGCCGGGCCTGATGCCAGTCTCACATCACAGCCACGGTTGCCATTGGTGAGGGTGAAGTGTTGATCTATGGCAGGACTAGTTGCCAGGCAGCCACTGTGAATAGTTACCTGCAGTAATGCATGGTGAATAATTGATGGTGGGGTATGGGGGGAGGAGGTGACGTTGGTGGGGGGTGGGGGGAGGTGAAGGCAGCAGGATGAGGACCTCATTCTGAACAGATTAAACTTTAAAACCCTGACTACTGAACATTCAAAACAAAGAATAGAATCTCAAACAGGAACACAAGTTGGGTCACAGCCTTTGTCAAGAAGCATTATCGGTATGGAACTGACAGAGTGGAAATGTTCCATTGAAAGTATTCCACAAACCAACAGCAACCCAGCTCGCTGTGAGTTTACTGACACTGGGGCCTGGTATTTACTGCCTTCAGTACAATGACAATTTGTAATGCGTTACCGTAGCTCCCAGAATTCTGCCAGAGTTAACCCACCAGAGTTAACCCAATAATGGCAGGAATTCATTGCATGTGAAGACTACGTCACTGACAGCTGCACTCCCAGGACTTGCTTCTCAGGCATTCACTCCAATTGGTATCAAAAAAGTAAAGGTTTGTTTACAAATTCTGAACAATCAAATTTTACCAGATACAATTACCTTGTTTATTAACAGATTTATGTTTATGCTCATACCAATCCGGAGATGAACAGATTTACAGCTGCGAAGGTCAGGAGCGCACACTCAAGGCCGGGGGGGGGAGACATTTTCTGCTGAAGGCTGAGACAGGGGAGGTAAGTTGAACAAGGCAGAAAAGACAGTCTGAGTCTGGAATTGAGCCTCGGGATTTTTATCTTGGAGGTGGGAATCAGGAGTCGGAGTTGATGAACAGTCATCTTCACCTCAAAGGATGAGCAAGAAAAAATACAACTTATGACATAGCATTTCATTATGATTTGATTTAGATTCATCATGTGTACAGAGGTACAGTAAAAAGTATTATTTTGGGTCCAGTCCAGACAGATCATTCCATACATGAAAAACATAAGAAATACGATAAATACACAATGTAAATACATAGACATAGACATTGTGTGAAGCATATGGAGTGCTACTCAGTAGAGAAGATGCATAGAGTGATCAGTTCAGTACATAAGGGACGTCAGGTGGCAACCATGGAGTGAGTGGTCGCATAGGTGGTAGCTCCCGCTTGTGGCGGTCTTTTCGTGACCTTTGCCCCAGTTTGAAGTTTGCAAAGGTGTAGAAGTGTGAGCAGAAGAGAACGACCCCCTAGTTTATGGAGCGGCTGACCAGAAGTGCCTGAAAAAGAGCAAATGAGTTGCTTGAAGCAGGTGTGGTGCTGGCAACGCATGTGGAGATGGCGGAGGGCGGGGCCGGCACTGCCGGCTCAGTGGTTGACGGATCAGCTGGTGAGCTTCTTGAACGAGAAGTTCACTCAACAATGGAAGGAAAGTCTGGAGAACCTGGCCCGGGTGGTTAACTCGAGCAAGGCGGTGGTTGACCGCGTGGGGACGAGACTGGCAGCCCAGGGACAGGCGATCCAGAGGTTGAAGGAGCTGGCGGGGGAGCATGAAGAACAGTCTACCTTGCTGGCAGCGGAGATGGGACTGATGTGAAACCAGAAGGTGGAGGATCTGGTGAACCGGTCTCACAGACAGAACATTCGGATCGTGGGTTTTCAGAAGGGAAGTAAAGGAACAGATGCTCATGCATACGTGGAGAAGATGCTTGAGAAGCTACTTGGGGAAGGTGCATTTGACCGGCTGTTCGAAGTGGATCGAGCACATAGGGCTCTGATAGGCAAGCCCCAGGGGGGAAAGCCGCCACGGGTGATGGTGGTGCGATTGCGTCGGTTCCTTGATGAGGGGCGTATCATGAGATAGGCCCGGCAGATGAGGCATTGTGCCTGGGAAGGTGGCGAGATCCTTGTGCACCAAGACCTGGGTGCAGAGTTGGCTCAGAGGAGGGCGAGTTTCAACGAGGTTAAGATGGCGCCGGGAGTGTGTGAACCACTCCGGAATCCTCCGCACCTTCAGGGGCTAAGCTGGCGCTGGTGGGGTTGGCGCCGAAGGGCCTCTGCCGGCTGGCGCAAGTTGGCGCATGTGTGGGAGTGCCAGCGTGTGCTGGCGTAATCCCAGCGCATGCGCATGGGGGGGTACCTTTTCCGCGCTGTCTAGGGCCAGGGCGGACCGTTACACCGACCGGCACAGAGGGTAAGAGTGCCCCCATGGCACAGGCCCGCCGGCGGATCGGTGGGCTCCGATCGTGGACCAGGCCACCCCGGAGCCAGATCCCCGTGCGCCCCCAGGGACTCCGCAGGCAGCCCGCAGAGCCAGGTCCGCCGGTACGGACCTGGTGTATTTAATGCCGGCGGTACCCGCCAGAAACGGACGGCCACTCGGCCCATCGCAGGCCGGGGAATCGTCGGGGGGGAAGGGGGGGGCGCTGCTAACGGCCCCCAACCAGCGCGGTGCGATTCTCACCCCCACCGGAAAATCCAGCAGCCAGTGTCCCCGGCGGCGGGGCGGGATTCACGCTGCCCCCGGCGATTCTCCGGCCCAGCGGGGAGTCGGAAAATCCTGCCCGAGGTGTTGGGCGTCTTGGAAAATATTAAGGTGGATAAGTCCCCAGGGCTTGATGGGATTTACTCCAGAATACTGAAGGAGACAAGAGTGGAAATTGCTGAGGCCTTGACAGAAATCTTTGGATTCTCACTGTCTTCAAGTGATGTCCTGGAGGACTGGAGAATAGCCAATGCTGTTCCTTTGGTTCAGAAGGGTAGCAAGGATAATCCAGGGAATTACAGACCCGTGAGCCTTACGTCAGTGGTAGGGAAATTACTGGAGAGAATTCTTCGAGACAGGATTTATTCCCATTTGGAAGCAAGTGAGGCAGCATGGTTTTGTGAAGGGGTGGTTGTGTCTCACAAACTTGGACCAGAGTTTTTTGAGGAGGTCACAAAGATGATTGATGCAGGTAGGACAGTGGATGTTGTCTATATGGACTTCAGTAAGGCCTTTGACAAGGTCCCTCATGGTAGACTGGTACAAAAGGTGAAGTCACACGGGATCAGAGGTGAGCTGGCAAGATGGATACAGAACTGGCTAGGTCATAGAAGGCAGAGAGTAGCAATGGAAGGGTGCTTTTCTGTTTGGAGGGCTGTGACTAGTGGTGTTCCGCAGGGATCAGTGCTGGAACCTTTGCTGTTCATAGTATATGTAAATGATTCGGAGGAAAATGTAACTGGTCTGATTAGTAAGTTTGCAGACGACACAAAGGTTAGTGGAATTGTGGATAGCGATGAGGACTGTCTATGCAGCAGGATTTAGATCGTTTGGAGACTTGGGCGGCGAGATGCCAGATGGAGTTTAATCTGGACAAATGTGAGGTAATGCATTTTGGAAGGTCTAATGCAGGTAGGGAATATACAGTGAATGGTAGAACCCTCAAGAGCATTTACAGTCAGAGTGATCTTGGAGTACAGGTCCACAGGTCACTGAAAGGGGCAACACAGGTGGAGAAGGTAATCAAGAAGGCATACGGTATGCTTGCCTTCGTTGGCTGGGGCATTGAGTATAAAAATTGGCAAGTCATGTTGTAGCTGCATAGAACCTTAGTTCTGCCACACTTGGAGTATAGTGTTCAATTCTGGTTGCCACACTACCAGAAGGATGTGAAGGTTTTTGAGAGGGTTCAGAAGACATTTACCTGGTATGGAGGACATTAGCTATGAGGAGAGGTTGAATAAACTTGGTTTGCTCTCACTGGAACGAAGGAGGTTGAGGGGCGACCTGATGGAGGTCTACAAAATTATGAGAGGCATAGACAGAGTGGATAGTCAGAGACTTTTTTCCAGGGTAGAGGGGTCAATTACTAGGGGGTGTAGAATTAAGGTGCGAGGGGCAAGAGATGTACGAGGTAAGATTTTTACACAGAGGGTGGTGGGTGCCTGGAACTCGCTGCCAGAGGAGGTGGTGGAAACAGGGACGATAGTGACGTTTTAAGGGGCATCTTGACAAATACATGAATAGGATGGGAATAGGGGGATACCGACCCCGGAAGTGTAGAAGATTTTAGTTTAGAGTCTAAACTAAATGTCTAAACCACTGATGTTCAGCTCACCCCCCACTGCGCTTCTGTGAACTAGCCCATCAAGCTAGCCTGGCAGCTCCTGCTCCTGGCGCCTAGCATCAAAGAACAAAGAAAAGTACAGCATAGGAACAGGCACTTCGGCCCCCCAAGCCTGTGCCAACCATGCTTTCGTCTAAACTTTAGACTTTTGACCCACTATGGTCGGGTCATCAGCAAACGTGTAGATGGAGTGGAGCCAAATTTTGCCACACAATTGTGTGTATACACGGAGCATAGTGGGGGCTTAGTACGCAGCCTTGCGAGGCCCGGATATTGAGGCCCAGCGTGGAAGAGGTGTTATTTATCCTCACTGATTGTGGTCTATGGGTCAGGAAATCAAGGATCCAGTTGCAGAGGTAAGAGCCAAATCCTAGGTTTTGGAGTTTGGGATATGAACTTGGGTGGGATTATGGTGCTAAAGGCAGAGCAGTAGTCAATGAATAGGAGTCTGATGTAGGCGTCCTTGTTGTCAAGGTGCCCCAGGGAAGAGTATAGGGCCAGGGTGATGATGACTGCTGTGGACCAATTGTGGCGGTATGCGAATTGCTGGGTGCGAGGATGGAGGCATTCTAATTTGGAGTTGATGAGTCTCATGACCAACCTATGAAGCACTTCATAATGATAGATGTCAAGGCCACCTGATGGTACCTGATGGTATTCGTTGAGGCAGCTTGCCTGGTTCATCTTTGGCACTGGTATGATGGTGGTCTTCTTGAAGCAGGTGGGAACCTCGGAATGGATTGGGGAGAAGTTTAAGATGTCCGCGAAACACCCGCCAGTTAGTCTGCGCAGGATCTGAGCGCACAACCAGTGACTCTGTCAAGCAAGACCCGCTGTTATCGAGGTTGCGCTTTCAAGTAGGCCAATTTGACGGTCGGTATGTCTGAGGCTGTTGGGGCAGTTGACAACGGTTTGTTGGTTTCGTACTCAAAACGAGCAGAGAATGCATTGAGTTCATCGGGGAGGGGTGCGCTATTGCCGTAGATTCTACTCGGTTCTGTTTTGTAGCCCGTTATGTTGTTTAAACGTTGCACAACCAACGAGAGTCTGTGACGTTAGTATGTGACTCTAGCTTAGTCTGGTATTGTCTCTTAGCGTCCCTGATGGCTTTGCAGAGCCATATGACACGTGAAACTGATATCACCTTTTGAACTTACTTGCCATATAGTTATGGTTCCTGATATGATTAATAACCACAAACTATGGTTCACTCGTAGTTCTCGGCACCTCTGAGCTGGTGCTGCCTTCTAAAACTAGGCTATTCATTGAAAGTTCCACTATGAAGCCTACAAGGTTGGGAGAGGTGGGTGTGGGCTTCTGATGAAAATTGTTACCATCAGGTACGGGGGTGAGAATCCCGGAATCAGATCCCACCTGCCATTTATAAAGCCCCACTTGACCGTACATTGGGTTGGGAAAACCTGGCCCTCGGTTCGCCAGAAACGCTCATGAATGGCGGCCAATAGAACATAGAACATTACAGCACAGTACAGGCCCTTCGGCCCTTGATGTTGCGCCGACCTGTGAAACCACTCGAAAGCCCATCGACACTATTCCCTTATCATCCATATATTTATCCAATGACCATTTAAATGCCCTTAATGTTGGCGAGTCCACTACTGTTGCAGGCAGGGCATTCCACGCTCTTACTACTCTCTGAGTAAAGAACCTACCTCTGACATCTGTCCTATATCTATCTCCCCTCAATTTAAAGCTATGTCCCCTCGTGCTAGCCATCACCATCCGAGGAAAAAGGCTCTCACTGTCCACCCTATTTAATCCTCTGATCATCTTGTATGCCTCTATTAAGTCACCTCTTAACCTTCTTCTCTCTAACAAAAACAGCCTTAAGTCCCTCAGCCTTTCCTCATAAGATCTTCCCTTCATACCAGGCAACATCCTGGTAAATCTCCTCTGCACCCTTTCCAATGCTTCCACATCCTTCCTATAATGCGGCGACCAGAACTGCACACAATACTCCAAATGCGGCCGCACCAGAGTTTTGTACAGCTGCAACATGACCTCATGGCTCCGAAACTCAATCCCTCTACCAATAAAAGCTAACACATCGTACGCCTTCTTTACAACCCTATCAATCTGGGTGGCAACTTTCAGGGATCTATGTACATGGACACCGAGATCTCTCTGTTCCTCCACACTACCAAGAATCTTACCATTAGCCCAGTGCTCTGTCTTCCTGTTATTCCTTCCAAAATGAATCACCTCACATTTTTCTGCATTAAACTCCATTTGCCACCTGTCAGCCCAACACTGCAGCGTATCTATGTCCCTCTGTAACCTGCAACATCCTTCCGCACTGTCCACAACTCCACCGACTTTAGTGTCATCTGCAAATTTACTCACCCATCCTTCTACGCCTTCCTCCAGGTCATTTATAAAAATGACAAACAGCAGTGGCCTCAAAACAGATCCTTGTGGTACACCACTAGTAACTGAACTCCAGGCTGAACATTTCCCATCAAACACCATCCTCTGTCTTCTTACAGATAGCCAATTTCTGATCCAAACTGCTAAATCACCCTGAATCCCATGCCTCCGTATTTTCTGCAATAGCCTGCCATGGGGAACCTTATTAAACGCTTTACTGAAATCCATATACACATCAACTGCTTTACCCTCCTCCATCTGTTTGGTCACCTTCTCAAAGAACTCAATAAGGTTTGTGAGGCATGACCTACCCTTCACAAAATCGTGTTGACTATCCCTAATCAAATTATTCCTTTCTAGATGATTATAAATCCTATCTCTTATAAACCTTTCCAAGACTTTGCCCACAACAGAAGTAAGGCTCACTGGTCTAGAGTTACCGGGGTTGTCTCTACTCCCCTTCTTGAACAAGGGGACAACATTTGCGATCCTCCAGTCTTCTTGCACTATTCCTGTAGACAATGACAACATAAAGATCAAAGCCAAAGGCTCAGCAATCTCCTCCCTAGCTTCCCAGAGGATCCTAGGATAAATCCCATCCGGCCCAGGGGACTTATCTATTTTCACACTTTCTAATTGCTAACACCTCCACCTTATGAACCTCAAGCCCTTCTAGTCTCATAGCCTGTATCTCAGTATTCTCCTCGACAACATTATCTTTTTCCTGCGTGAATACTGATGAAAAATATTCATTTAGCACCTCTCCTATCTCCTCGGACTCCACGCACAACTTCCCACTACTGTCCTTGACTGGCCCTACTCTGACTCTAGTCATTCTTTTATTCCTGACATACCTATAGATTATCATAGAATTTACAGTGCAGAAGGATGCCATTCGGCCCATCAAGTCTGCACCGGCTCTTGGAAAGAGCACCCTCCCCAAGGTCAACACCTCCACCCTATCCCCATAACCCAGTAACCCCACCCAACATTAAGGGCAATTTTGGACACTAAGGGCAATTTATCATGGCCAATCCACCTAACCTGCACATCTTTGGACTGTGGGAGGAAACCGGAGCACCTGGAGGAAACCCACGCACACACAGGAAGGATGTGCAGACTCCGCACAGATAGTGACCCAAGCCGGAATCGAACCTGGGACCCTGGAGCTGTGAAGCGATTGTGCTATCCACAATGCTACCGTGCTGCCCTTCCACAATGTTACCGTGCTGCCCTATAGAAAGCTTTAGGGTTATCGTTGATCCTACCTGCCAAAGACTTCTCATGTCCCCTCCTAGCTCTTCTTAGCTCTCTCTTTATGTCCTTCCTAGCTAACTTGTAACTCTCGAGCGACCTAACTGAACCTTCACGTCTCATCTTTACATAAGCCTCCTTCTTCCTCTTGATAAGTGATTCAACTACTTTAGTAAAGCACGGTTCCCTCGCTCGACCACTTCCTCCCTGCCTGACAGGTACATACTTATCAAGGACACGCAGTAGCTGTTCCTTGAACAAGCTCCGCATTTCCATTGTGCTCATCCCCTGCATTTTCCTCCCCATCCTATGCACCCTAAGTCTTGCCTCATCGCATCATAATTGCCTTTCCCCCAGCTATAACTCTTCCCCTGCAGTATATACTTATCCCTTTCCATTGCTAAAGTAAACGTAACTGAATTGTGGTCACCATCACCAAAGTGCTCACCTACCTCCAAATCTGATACCTGTCCTGGTTCATTACCCAGTACCAAATCCAATGTGGCCGTGCCTCTCGTTGGCCTATCTACATACTGTGTCAGGAAACCCTCCTGCACACATTGGACAAAAACTGACCCATCTAAAGTACTCGATCTATAGTGTTTCCAGTCAATATTTGGAAAGTTAAAGTCCCCCATAACAACTACCCTGTTACTTTCGCTCCTATCCAGATAGGATATAACTTATATACAGGTCCGACACACCTTATATATAACTTATATACAGGTCCGACACACCTTTCGCTCCTATCCTATCTTTGCAATCCTTTCCTCTACATCTCTGGAACTTTTTGGAGGCCTATAGAAAACTCCCAACAGGGTGTCCTCTCCTCTCCTGTTTCTAACCTCAGCCCATACTACGTCAGTAGACGAGTCCTCATCAAACGTCCTTTCTGCCACCGTAATACTGTCCTTGACTAACAATGCCACCCTTCCCCCTCCTTTACCACCTTCCCTGAGCTTCCTGAAATATCTAAACCCGGAACCTGCAACAACCATTCCTGCCCCTGCTCTAGCCATGTCTCCGAAATAGCCACAACATTGAAGTCCCAGGTACTAACCCATGCTGCAAGTTCACCCACCTTATTCCGGATGCTCCTGGCATTGAAGTAGACACACTTTAAACCACCTTCCTGCCTGCCAGTACACTCCTGCAACCTTGAAACCTTACGCATGACCTCACTACTTTCAACCTCCTGTATATTGGAGCTACAATTCAGGTTCCCAACCCCCTGCTGAATTAGTATAAACCCTCCCGAAGAGCATGAGCAAATTTCCCCCCCAGGATATTGGTACCCATCTGGTCCAGGTGTAGACCATCCCATTTGTAGAGGTCCCACCTACCCCAGAATGAGCCCCAATTATCCAAGTATCTGAAACCCTCCCCCCTCCACCATCCCTGTAGCCACGTGTTCAACTGCTCTCTCTCCCTATTCCTCGTCTCGCTAGCACGTGGCATGGGTAACAACCCAGAGATAATAACTCTGTTCTAGCTCCAAGTTTTCACCCTAGCTCCCTGAATTCTTGCCTTACATCCCTATCCCTTTTCCTACCTATGTCGTTGGTGCCTATGTGGACCATGACTTGGGGCTGCTCCCCCTCCCCCTTAAGGATCCCGAAAACACGATCCGAGACATCACGGACCCTGGCACCTGGGAGGCAACACACCAACAGTGAGTCTCTCTCGTTCCCACAGAATCTCCTATCTATCCCCCTAACTGTGGAGTCTTCAATGACTAATGCTCTATTCCTCTCCCCCTTCCCTCTGAGCAACAGGGACAGACTCTGTGCCAGAGACCTGTATCCGATGGCTAACCCCTGGTAAGTCACTCCCCACCAGTATCCAAAGCAGTATACTTGTTACTAAGGGGAACGACCACAGGGGATTCCTGTACTGACTGCCCGTAGTGTCCTAAAAAGTAAAGGTTGGTTGGGGGGGGGGGGGTTGTTGGGTTACGGGTATAGGGTGGATACGTGGGTTTGAGTAGGGTGATCATTGTTCGGCGCAACATTGAGGGCCGAAGGGCCTGTTCTGTGCTGTACTGTTCTATTCTATCTATCCCAGCCCCTCTCACTGTCACCCATCTAACTTCATTCTTCGGAGTAACTACATCCCTGAAGTTTCTATCTATGACCACCCCAGCCTCCTGAATGATCCGAAGTTCATCCAACACCAGCTCCAGTTCCTTAACGTGTTTTCTTAGGAGCTGGAGATGGGTGCACTTCCCACAGGTGAAATCAGCAGGGACACTGACGGCGTCCCTCAGCTCAAACATTCTGCAGGAGGAACATTGCACTGCCTTCCCTGCCATCCCCTCTAGATAAAATAAGGAAAAGAAAGGAAGAGCTTACCTGATATTCACTCAACCCCTTAGGTTAGAGGAGGTGGAAGGATGGGGGACACTACAAGTGTAGTGTCTCAGGTTAAGCAACCGCCCAACTTATATACAGGTCCGACACACCTTCCCAGAAATCCCCACGGCTGACTTCCGGTTTCCTGCTGCTCTGAAACAACAAAAAAAACAACTCCAAAAAAAAAATTTAGTTAAAAAACAAAGGCCGCTTCTCCTGAAAGGTAAGTTTTTAAAGCGGGAAACTTACCTTCCCGACATACCCCTGGTACTGCTCTCGCTTCTACCGCTGAAAAACTGAAGGACGCTTCTCCTGAATGTCAGAACAAGGAACTGGTTAAAACCAGGCATCTGAGTGGCCCATTGTACTTCGGATGGATCAATCAGATCAAATGTCTTGGGCTTTGATGGGATCCCCCGTTTTGGCAGCAGAGCCCTCACGCCCACGGATTTTCCCAAAGATGTGAGGTACCTGTAGTGATCTGTACATCTGTACACACATCTGCACATACACCAGGGATTGCAGCACAGATGTAACAGCCACAGCACCACTAGAAGGCAGCATCAGAGACGGGTATAAAGGGTCGAGGCCAAGGCAGAATCCGCCTCTTTGAGAAGCACAGAGCTAGGGAGCAGCAGCAGACAGAGACAGCTCAGCAGAGGCAGCTTACCTTAGCTTCACTGGTCATACCTCTTGACTGTTTTACATCTAGTTGAGCTCTGGAAGCAGAACGAACCCTTTGAATAAAATGTTTGTGTTATCTGTAAGTCTACAGTCTTTATTCAGACTTAGAGAATAACATATAGTGCCAGGAGGGATTTCTGCAAGCTAGCTAGACACCAGCAAGAGAAGAGGACTTAAACCAGACGTTTGACCAAGGAAGGCCTCGCAGCATTCGGACCCTTCAGATACCAATCGGCACGATGGACCCAATTCAACCTTCACGCCTGCTCAACACCACTGGTAATATGCATTCCAATTGGAAACTTATATCTCGAAGCTAAGGATCTAAGCTCAGCGTCTGATGCCAGGAAGATAGCCTTGCTCTTATCCCTGGCTGGGCCTCAGGCATTAGAAATATATAATTCCTTTACCTACCTGGGAAGGGAGGACAAGGGCAAGCTGGAAATAATCATCAAAAAATTTGAAACCCAACCCAGCTCACTGGGCTAAATCGCCGTCTTTTAAAGCAGACCAAGCAGGCCAGCAACATAGTTCGATTCCTGTACCAGCCTCCCCGGACAGGCACCGGAATGTGGCAACTAGGGGCTTTTCACAGTAAATTCATTGAAGCCTACTCGTGACAATAAGTGATTTTCATTTTCATGTCAATGAGATATTTGAAAGATTAAAGTTCACCAGGCGCTTGCAAAAACTGGCAGAATATGGTGAAGGAAAGATGCAAACACATGCCTTATATAATAATGTGTTCAAGTATAACAGTGTCTGCAAGGCCAGCAAGGACAACAAACCGTTGTCAACTGCCCAGCAGCCTCGGACACACCCATACCTACTGTCACAGCATCAGAAGTCAGATCGGCTTTCTTGAAAGTTAATCCATGGAAAACAACCGGTCCTAAAGGAGCCCTTGGTCATTCACTCAGATCCTGCATGGACCAACTGGCGGGTGTGTTCGTGGACAACTTCAACCTCCCCCTACTCCGTTCCAAGGTTCCCATCTGCTTCAAGAAGATCACCATCATGCTGGTGCCAAAGAACCAGGCAACGTGCCTCAACGACTACCGTCCTGTGGCCTTGACATCGATCATTATGAAATGCTTCGAGAGGTTGGTCATGAGACACATCAACTCCCGGAATGTCAAGATCCACTGCTATTCACATACTGCCACAACCGGTCCACAGCAGACACTATCTCTCTGGCCCTACACTCATCCCTGGAGCATCTTGACAACAAGGACTCCTACGTCAGACCTCTATTCATTGACTTCAGCTCCGCCTTCAACACCATAATCCTAGCCAAGCTCATATCAAATCTCAGAAACCTGGGACTTGGGTCCTCACTCTGCAATTGGATCCTCGACTTCCTGACCCATAGACCACAATCAGTAAGGATAAACAACATCTCCTCCATGATAGTCCTCAATACCAGGGCACTACAAAGCTGCATACATAGCCCTCTACTACACTCCCTATACACACACAACTGTGCAGCAAAATACAGTTCCAACTCCATCTGCAAGTTTGATGACACGACCGTAATGGATTAGATCTTGAACAACGATGAGTCAGAGTACAGGAGGGAGATAGAGAACCGAGTGGAGTGGTGTAATGGGGCTGGTTTAGCTCACTGGGCTAAATCGCTGGCTTTTAAAGCAGACCAAGCAGGCCAGCAGCACGGTTCGATTCCCGTACCAGCCTCCCTGGACAGGCGCCGGAATGTGGCGACTAGGGGCTTTTCACAGTAACTTCATTGAAGCCTACTTGTGACAATAAGGGATTTTCATTTCATTTCATTAATGACAACAATCTCTCCCTCAATGTCAGAAAAACTAAGGAGCTGCTCCTTGATTTCAGAAAGCAAAGTATCGTACTCACCCCTGTCGGCGTCAACGGTGCTGAGGTGGAGATGGTTGACAGCTTCAAATTCCTAGGTGTACACATCACCAACAATCTGGCCTGGTCAACCCATGTTGCGCTATAACCAAGAAAGCACAACAACGGCAATACTTTCTCAGGAAACTAAGGAAATTTGGCATGTCCACGTTGACTCTTACCAACTTTTACAGATGCACCATAGAACGCATCCTATCTGGCTGCATCACAGCCTGGTATGGCAACTGCTCACCCAGGGCTGCAAGAGGTCAGAGAGTCGTGAACACAACCTAGTTCATCACACAAACCCACCTCCCATCCATTGACTCTGATTTCACCTCCCGTTGCCTCGGGAAATCAGGTAGCATAATCAAAGACCCCTCCCATCCAGGGTATTCTCTTTTCCAACCTCTTCCATCAGGCAGAATATACAAAAGTCTGCGACCAGGCACTAACAGATTCACAAAGAGCTTCTTCCTCACTGCTGCCAGACTCCTGAATGGTCCATTTATGGACTGAATTGATCTCTCCACACGTCTTCTCTTCTGTGTGGCACTACACTCCGTATGCTTCACCTTATGTCTATGTATTTACATTATGTATCTATCGCATGCCCTATGTTTTTCATGTATGGAACGATCTGACTGGACAGTACGCAGAACAATACTTTTCACTGTACCTTGGTACACATGACAATGAATCTAAATCTAAAATCTACATCTATGATTTGCTCAAGCATTACTTATAGGTCATCGCTCAACTTGGAAGGTTAGTTGCAATTGTGGGCTAACGTGAGGAATTCAGCCTCTGAAAAATTACAGCTGGTCCATAAATCCAAACAGCTCATAATTGAAATTAGGATGTTCACCAAGTGACAGTGAGAGAAAACAGGATTCACATTCTGGGATTGAGAATATCCCATATCCAAGGACTGGGCTACACTACTCACTTGGTTAATTAGAACCAACCAGTTTGCCGTTGTGAGGCTGGCCACAGAATCATTGGAATTAACAATTCAGTCCTTTTTAGGGAAAAGAAGTTTATGTGATATAGAGTGCGTGGATCTTAGGTCTCGTTGCGCTCTCGCTCTCGCGGCAGAGGCTAAAAACAAGAACCATGCCAATTGCCAAACAGATTGCGATGCAACCAGTCTGCTCCCGTAGGCGAAACCGGGATCCCGCTGTAGCATGGCGAGAAACTAATTATCACCACTTAAGCCCCATTTCTATACAATTAACGGGAGCGACCTTCTGCAGGGGTGACCCGTCATGGGAGGATGAGAGGTGCTTTGGGGCAACCACGCACAGCACAACAATGCCAATCCCTGGATCATGTGTACCCATTCCAGGGGCAAGCCTTGTCCCTTCCCGTCTGTCATCTGACCATCGATAACCCCCATCGACTGCTGAAGCCTCTGACTGTGTGGCTGAAGGCTATTGCTAATATGGACTTGGCTATCATGGTTAAGTGACCACTTCACACAACCCAGGTGGATTTCCGTAGGTGGGCGGGCCATGTGGCATGTGGGAATCATTGCCTTTGCATCCCAATCAGTCTGTGATGCCTGGACAGTGTGCCTGAACATGCAGGGGGCAACACCGCATACGCAACAGCCAACAGCCGACCACCCAGGGGATGGGACACAGCTCTGGGGACATGTCCATGGCCGGAAGGTGGGTCAGTGCCATGGAGAGGGGGCCAGTACAAGGCCCAGGTGACATTCTAAGTGGCTGTCCAAGGTATAGGATGTGGGGTCCGATGAGAGGGGCCCACTGCAGCCGGGAGTGCATGGGCAGGGTGTTCGAGGTGAAAGGGAGTGGGGGGATTAATGGGGGAATGTAGGGCCCCTGGGTGGGAGCTACTGCTATTTGTCAGTGTAACACCCTCTCCCAATGCCTTATAGATATTGAATGGTTTGGATGGTATTTGGGACTCCGCTGAACTTGCCCTAGTGGTGTTGCTGCTAGGACAGGTGGCCAGACGGCGGAGTCGGCGGCAACAGTAGTGCCTGAAGATGCTCAAAACGGCGGCCTATGTGCCGGACCCCGCCCCACACCCTGAGGACCAAGCCGCCTATCAGGCCAGGGAGAGACCCAGAGGAGAAGACCCCTGACTGCCCATTGTGTACAGGCATCGCTAATCGTTTGAACAAATGATGGACAGCGCATGTCGCAGGTGGCTCCGCCTCAACAAAGTGATGGTGCGGCACCTGTTCCATGTCCTCATGGACCGAGCAGAACATGGAGGAGGACACCCGCTCCTGGTGGCCACCAAGGTCACTGCAGTCCTGAACCTTTATGCCACGGGATCATTCCAGGGCTCAAGCAGGGACCTGTGTCGCATTCCTCAAGCCACAGCCCACAGGTACATCCGGCAGGTCACAGATGCCCTGTTTCCCTGGGCTAAAACTATATAAGCTTTGACATGGACCAAGCCCAAGTAGATGCCCAGTCAGCAGGATTCTATACCATCGCCGGGATGCCCCAGGTCCAGGGGCTGATAGACTGCACGCATGTCGCCTTGTGCTCACCGGGCCATCATGTGCCCTACATGAACAGGAAGGGGTTCTACTCCCCAAATACGTTTGGCACCACATGTAGGTCACGCACATGTGTGCACGTTTCCCAGTGAGTGTTCTTGACAGCTACATCCTGGGGCGATTAGTCATCCCTCGCCTCTTTGAGGACCACCCCAGGATGGGTGGCTGGCTCTTGGGGATAAGTGGTAGCCGCTGAGGGCCGAGCTAATGACGCCTGTACAGAGGCCGGAGACCAATGCGAAGATCCGATACAATGAGGCCCAAGTGACCACCGGTCTGTCATTGAGCGGTGCATCGGTCTGCTCAAAATGCAGTTTCAATGCCTCAACCGCTCCGGTGGTACCCTGCAGTACACCCCCGGAGGGTCCCCCGCTTTGTGGTGGTCTGCTGTGTCCTCCACAACCTGGCACAGCAGCGGGTTAACAGCTGGAGGTTGAGGATGAGGAACATGTGGCCACCGAGGAGGAGGAGGACGAGGATGATAAGGTGTGCAGGACCAGCAGGGGCTGGAGGACCATCTCCGGAGGAACCGGAGGACCAGATGGAGGTTGCAGGACAGACGGCAGGGCAAGGAATGGGCAAGCTCAGAGGGCCAGGGAGGCCCTCATACTCGTCCACTTCACTTAGGATGTAGTCATTAATATCTTACCCAACCCCACACCCATATTCCGCCCTCCCAGGATATGTGTCACATCACTCCAGGTTGCTGGGACCGTGTCGGTACCATCAGCGGGTCATTGTCGAGAGCAGGGGGGTTGATGATAACCCGCAGAGAACTGAGTGCCAGTGCTCCACAATCTATGTCATAGCCTGACCCCTGCCTGTCTCCTGAGTGCTCGCGCACACCCATCACCTGCACACAGTGTGCCTGGGGATGGGGAGATTCATGGAGCGATCGGCCCTCATTGCAGAAGAAAATGACAGAGGTGTCATACTGGTTATGCTCAAGGGTTTTTAATGTGTCACAGGTGTCCCAGTTGTCTGATTATTTTCTGTTAAAATGTCAAGAACAGAAAAAAAAATTTGCTTTTGCTTTGGATCTCTGCACTGTTATACCTCAGGTAGCATTCATTGAGAAACTATGAAATTTCTCTCAGTCATCCACTCTGTCGCTCTTGTTCGTTGTCCTCTAGACAGGAGGAGAGAAAAAACAGAGACAAATTAAAACAGCCGAGACTAATAAACCGTGAACTGGTTTGTAACAACAAACCAGTTATTACAATGTATTGAAGGATTGGTTTGTTTTGAAAGCTTATTTGTATGAAGGATAGTTACTATAATTTCATACAGTTCTTTATATCATCTTTTTGACTCATTAGATTTCACTGCCCCCAAAAACTATGGGAGAACTAATGTCAATATACCTACACTGTTCCTCACTGTCGAGGAAAATATTTGCTTTTGCTGCTATTTTCTTCCCACCGAGCAATCTTTTTCCCAGTAAGTCAAGCAAACCGAAACCTGGCGGCTCGATTGTTAAAATTACTGAACCAATAGTATAAAATTTCAACTCAGGTGTATCGTTCTCGGCGGTTGTCATGGTGAAACACATCCAATTCCATGGCACTCCCTTCTGGTTACGTAGAACCAGTTCTCATTTGCTCTCCTCCCTCCCTCCCTTCCTCTCTCTCTCTCTCTCTCATGCAACCTCTGGGGAGTGAGAACAATGAAATGCCCCGGAAATGACAGCAAGGCAGAACTTGTTAGTACTCTCGTAGTGAGGCCAGGTAATGTGGTTTACAGTCGAGTCATAGGTTCACCTTTCTTCAGCAACTTTAACACTTCATAAAACCAACTAAATCCGGCAGCAGAGGATTGCATGCAACTCTACCAGCTTAGCAATTGAGGTGAGTTTGCTGTGGAACTTATTTTAACTTTTAAATCAACGGGAAATTATAGGTAATCTATAACTGCCTATCTATCTTTTATGGGTGTGACCATAAACAACAAGTAGACTGTTTAATAACTAGTGAGAGTTATATCAGAATAAAGGCTTTCAAATTAAAATTTCAGTGGCTTAAATAGTCCACAATGAAGTGTTCCCATTTTTTTGGCCTGTTCGATAGTGTTTGTAGATCTGGTAAAGATTGGGGGAGGGAAGTTCGAAATATTTATAAATAACATGTTAATCAGTCTTGTTAAAAGCTTCGAAGGTCAGTTTGTTCAGTGATTTTGCTGATAGTGTTTCCCTTGGACACAAATGGAATATTATCCGGCCTCTCACTCTCATTCTGAACTGTGTGTTGCACTGTTCTGTTCAATACAGACATATCATTACTGTAGAAATCAGTTAATAATTAACAAGAAAAATCATGAACACAGGTCTTTGAATTTAGTTGCAAATAAAAACTATTATTAACTCCCCGTGTCTGCGTCGGTCTCACCCCCACAACACAAAAGATGTTCAGGGTGGGTGGATTGGCCACGCTAAATTATCCCTTTATTGGAAAAAAAATAATTGAGTACTCTAAATTTATAAAACAAACTATTATTAAATGGAAGGCCAAAACATTGTGAGAAATTATTGTGAGTGTCCAATTTTAGACCAGGTTAGAAATACGGAAGTGCAACTTGTCTTTTACAATTTTAAGTGATTTTATTCTATTGGAACGGAGGCAGTATATTTGGTTGAGAAACATTATTTTAAACATTGAACTACAGATCAATATATTATTGCACCATCTGTACTTTGGTGTAGTTGTGTTTAGTTATTGAAATAAATTTTGTAGGAGAATTAAAGCTCAATACCGACAATCTTAATGACAAATTATTTCAAGTGTTCTCAGACATAAGGGCTGAGATTCTCCCTTACCCGGCGAGGTGGGGGGTCCTGGCGTGATAGAGTGACATGAACCACTCCAGCGTCGGGCCGCCCCAAAGGTGCAGAAGTCTCCGCACCTTTAGGGGCCAAGCCCGAACATTCAGGGGCTAGGCCCGCGCCGGAGTGGTTGGCGCTCCGCCGGCTGGTGTGGAAGGCCTCTAGTGCCACGCCAGCCGGGGCCGAAGGGACTTTGCCGGCCGGCGGAAGTCCGCGCATGCGCCGGAGCGTCAGCGGCTGCTGACGTCATCCCCGTGCATGCGCAGGGGAGGGGGTCACTTCTGCCTCCGCCATGGTGAAGACTATGGCGAAGGCGGAAGGAAAAGAGTGCCCCCACGGCACAGGCCCGCCCGCCGATCGGTGGGCCCCGATTGCGGGTCAGGCCACCGTGGGGGCACTCCCCGGGGCCAGATCGCCCCGTGCCCCCCCCCCCTAGGACCCCGGAGCCCGCCCGCGCCACCTGCTCCCGTCGGTAAGGTAGGTGATTTGATCCACACCAGCGGGAGAGGCTTGACAGCGGCGGGACTTTGGCCCATCGCGGGCCAGAGAATCGCTGGGGGGGGTGGGGGGGGGGGGGGGGGTGGCCTGCCGACCGGCGCGGCGCGATTCCCGCCCCCGCCGAATCTCTGGTGGCGGAGACTTCAGGATACGGCGGGGGTGGGATTGGCGCCGGCCCCCGGCGAATCTCCGACCCAGCGGGGGGGTCGGAGAATTCCGCCCCAGGAAACAAATAATGGACATGCAGGAGCCTTTGTGCTGAGTATCAGTGGAGGCATTTTGGTTTCTTGTACTTGTAATGCGTACGGTGTTATTGGGGAGAAAAAAATGGGGCTTGTCCTCAAACCACTCACACCCAGAACAAGTCATCGCATGACACAAGGCAGAAAATTGTGAGTTGCCACAGCTTGTGTACTGTGTGCAGTTCTGGAATGCACATTATAGAAAGGAAAGGGTGCAGAGGAGACTTACCAGGATGTTGCCTGGGCTGGAGAGTTTTAGCTTTGAAGAGAGATTGGATAGACTGGGGTTGTCTTCCTTGGAGCAGAGGAGACTGAGGGGGACATGATTGAAATGTATAAAATTATGAGGGGCATAGATAGAGTAGACAGGAAGAAACCTTTCCCCTTGGTGGAGGGGCCAATGGGAATATACATAAATTCAATGTAAGGGGCAGGAGGTTTGGAGGGGATGTGATGAAAAATCTTTTCACCCAGAGGGTGCTGGGAGTCTGGAACTTACTGCTAGGAAGGGTGGTGGAGACAGAGACCCTCATAACATTTAAGAAGTATTTAGATGTGGACTTGTGATTCCAAAGCATACAAGGCAATGGGCCAAATGCTGGAAAATTGAATTAGAATAGTTAGGTGGCTTTTTTTGACCGGCGCAGATGTGATGGGCCGAAGGGCCTTTTCTGTGCTGTAGACCTCTATGACTACTACAAACTGGGGCATTAGCAGTCACAAATCATTTTGCCAATTGATCTTACATTCAATATAAACAACACAGTGAACTATCCTTACACATTGGAGAAAAATCATTGTGTTTTTGCTGGAAGTTATATTTCAGAACTCTGCACAACAAAGATTAATTATTAGTTTTAGTTGAATACTGATTGTGACCTCTGACTTTCCTATTTCTTTCCAAACCAATTGTTACTCGCTATTCATGGGATGCTTGCAGTTGTAAAACTAAATTCTGGTCAGGGTTGCTACTTTACCCAAGAGAGTTCTAAATAGGCAGGTGGCTCCAGTACATTTTATTTAAAAGCCGAACAATAACAACAACTTGCATTTATATAACCTCTGAGAAAAATGACCCAAGAAACTTCACAGGTGCACTATCAGACAAACATCCTCACTAAGACAAAGAAAGAGATATGAGGACAGGTGATCAAAAGCTTGGTGAAAGATATAGGTTTTAAGGAGAATATTAAAGGAGAGGTTAGATGTAGATCGCAGCCCATCCAGGATTGGATGTTTGACAGGCAAAGTATTGCAGAGGCAGTGGAGGGGTTGGGAGTGGTGGCAGTGAGGTTGAACTGGATATTGCAAATATACATGTAGAACCTAATGCTGTGTTTTGGATGATGTCATCCATGAATGGCATTTTGTTTTACTTGTTCATACAGATGAGAATGAGGAGGGGCCAAAGATAAATACTTGTCGGGTCTCCAGTAATAACTCCAGTGCAAGTGTGTGAAGAGAAGCTATTGTAAATCCTCTAGGTCTGGCTATGGTAAGATAGATGAGAATGGAACCAGGCAAAGATGGTGCCACCACAGTTAGACAGTGTAGGAGAGGCATTGGAGAAGATTGATTTGGTCAACTGTGTCAAAGACTGCAGATACGTGAAGAAGGACAAGGAGGGATAGCGCACCACAGTCACCCGACTAATAAGATGCCATTTGTAATATTAATTCGGATCATTTCAGTGACGTGGCAGGGTTAGGACTACATAGGAATTAGGGCAATGGAGCAGGAGTTGGCCATTTGACCCTTCGAGCCTGCTCCATCAATCAATAAGATCATGGTTTCCTGCTTGCTCCCCATAACCCTTAACTACCTTGTGCATCAAAAATCTTGGGCACAATTCAATGGCCTCTCTCACGTCCAATTTTGGGATGTGGCAAGGCTATTTAATTTCTCGTGAGATTCACAATGCTCATCCTTTTCGTGAGACATCGTGATCTGGCCCTCACCGGGCGTAATCCAGATTAACATATATAAATAAGCCATTAGGCTGGTCCATTCGAATATGGACCAGATGTAACAGCACCTACGGGGTTTCCCAGGCCAATGGAGGCCCAGGGTTGTGGGGTCCTGGGCAGGGTGATACTCTGGCACTCCCAATGGCACCCAGGAACCTTGACACTGCCAGCCTGGCACCTTGGCACTGCCACCCTGGCACTTTAGGGTGCCCGGCACTGCAAGGTTACCTGTGCCAGGGATCTGGCCCAGAGGTAGGATGGGGGGGGGAGGCTGCGGTGCGGGGAGGAGAGGGAAGTCAATAGATCGGAGTGGCATTTAAAAATGGCGCTATGATCCATGAATGGTCCAGGTGAGGAAGTGAGGTACGTGTGGTGTCGAGGCCAAACGAAATGACAGAGTCCCCCTTGGGTACGGGGTCGTTCTCGGCGCCAAAACGGGATTCTTCTTTTCACATTAAATCCCACCCCTTATCTAACATAGCCTCCACTGCTCTTTGGAGAATAGGCCAATAACCCTCGGAGAAAAAAACATTCTCCTAATTTCCATCTTAAAATCCCACTTTACACTGAAACTCTGACCCCTGGTTTTAGTCTCCCCTTCAGGAGGAGACGTCCTTTTGGTCATCATCTTCTCAAGTCCATTCAGCATCTTACATTTTTCAATAAGATCACCTCTCACTCTTCTAAACTATAGGCCCAAACTATTCAACCTTTCTTCTTAAGATAAGCCATTCATCCCAGGAATGAATTAAACCTTCTCTGAACTGCTTCTAATGCAGTTATATATTTGTTCAAATAAACACAGTACTCTAGATAAAAGCAAATTACTGCAGATGCTGGAATCTGAAACAAAAACAGAAAATACTGGATAATCTCAGCAGGTCAGACAGCATCTGCGGAGTGAGCAGGGAGCTAAAGTTTAGAATCTGGATGATTCCTTGTGGCCTCAACTTCATATTCCACCTCCCCGAATCCTTAATTAGTCAAGCATTTACCTCCTTCTACCTATGATGTGGAGATGCAGCATTGGACTGGGGTGGGCACAGTAAGAAGTCTCACAACACCAGGTTAAAGTTCAACAGGTTTGTTTGAAATCACAAGATTTCGGAGCGCTGCTCCTTCATCAGGTGAAGTCCCTCTACCTAGTCCTAGACATTGGGGTGGTCAAGAAACACTCAAGGCAGGTGGTGCAAGATCTGCTTACCACACTGGCCCTGTTACTGAACCGAAGGTTTAATGCTTACCGATTTGAACAGCAAAAAAGAAAATTGCTGTGGAATTTTTCTCTGGTTCTCTGAGAAGTGTCCAGAGAGAGAACAGGAGATTCATTTGCAAGTTATTTTCAGGCATTTGTATAATATTTGTCTTTGCTGCAGAACAATGTAAATTCATACCTGTGGCACAAGGCAAAGGAGATGGGAAGGAGACAAAGGAACAAAAGATGGATTTCAGGGAGGTGAAATAGGTAAAGCAGAATCTGCTTCCTGTTTTCATTTCAGTGGGAGACAATAACTAACTGCAAACCATTCACCTGCACTAACAAATGCTGGCAATAATTACATCATTTGCATTTTACCAAAAGAACTTTCACATATATTATACTCGGAAATTGAGGTCAGACACACCTAACACTGGCTCATCGGATGGTCAGTTGCCTGGAAACAGCTGTTGCAGGCTGAGCTGGACGATACTTGCCACAGGCAAAACAAACCTGAAGTTAAACCAGCTCTTTCATTCTCAACCAGGATTTGGAGCTAATTATTACACAAACTAAGTAAGGCAATTTCCTCTGTAGAAAATACACAGCATGCTCATTACACCTTCTATCACACTGAAAGGTATAGCATAAACCTTTGTACTTTAATTATCTATTTTTAAAGCCAAGGATCATGTACACCTGCCACCTTCAAAGATTTGTGTTCACATGCCTCAGTGTTCCTGCACCCACTTTAAAATGCTATCATTTAGTTATATTTCTTCTCCCTATTCTTCCAACTAAACTGTATCACGTCACACTTCTCCACATTAACTTTAATCTATGTGTCTGCTATTTCACCAGTTGAAACCCTCTGAAAATCTGGAAAATTTGAAATTATTGCCTGCATAATAGATAATAAATAAACTATTAATAAATATCAAAAGAAACAGTGTATTTAAAACTGACTCAAGGGTGGAATTTAATGGAAAAATTTCCAAGTTTATTAGTGGCGGGTTTTTCAGGGAATTTTCTGCTGGCTCTGCCGGCGAGTTCCCCACCGCTATCAAACGACACTTCACTTTTTTGGCAGTGGGGGGATTCTCACCGGTTTAGCCCACAATTAGGGCGTGATTTTCCAGCCTTGTTGCACTCTCGCTCAAGCGAAATGAGGCCAGTGAACAGCGGTAGACCCAAAAACGAGAACCGCGCCAGGCACCAAACAGTTTGCGATGCATAGGGCCCGCTCCCAGAGGCAAAATCAGTACCTCGCTGTAGCATGGCGGGAAACCAAGTATCACCACTTACAACCTTATTTCCATACAATTGATGAGAGCCATCCCTTATCCAACAGCCTCCTGTGATTCAGCGGCCTACCCAGCAAGTGGCCACGCAGGCGCCGATTAGTACTCCTTTTAAAAAATGTGAACCTGGTAGAAGGGCTTCGGTGAGGAGCCGAGGAATTGAGTAGCTATCTCTGGTCACAGGCAAAGAGCCCGGGGCGCTATGCTTGCTGCCCCTGTGCTCAGCGGGCGGTGGGGGACCCTCGGCTGGGGGCAGGGGACCCTCTGCAGGGTGGGTCATCATGGGAGGATGGGAGAGGGAAGGCACTGGGGGTCTGTGCAACCACCCACGGCACCACCATGCCAATCCCTGGATCATGTGTACCCATTCTGGAGGCAACCCTTGTCCCTACCACCTGTCCCAATGACCACCCACAACCCGCACCAACTGCTTAGGCCTCTGGCCGTGCGGCTGAAGGCTACTACGTGGTCAAGTGAGTACTTCACGCAACCCAAGTGAGTTCCCATGAGTGGGAGCCCGGGTCAATGACAGTCCGGGTGGCCGCTGGGCCTCGTTGCACCGGGTCTCTGCTTCGATCTCTGGCCCCCGTGCTGGCATTATTAGCCAGGTCCTCAGAAGATATCCCTTATCCCCCTAGAGCCAGCCGCACACCCTGGGGTGGTCCCCGAAGAGGCCATGGACGATTGGCTGCCCCAGGATACAGCTTTCGTGCTTACACCCTGGGAAGCTTGCACGCACGTGCATGATCTTCATGGCAAGGGCAGCATGGTAGCACAGTGGTTAGCAGAGTTGCTTCACAGCTCCAGGGTCTCAGGATCGATTCCCGGCTTGGATCACTGTTTGTGTAGAGTCTGCACGTTTTCCCCGTATCTGCGCGGGTTTCCTGCAGGTGCTCCGGTTTCCTCCCACAGTCCAAAGCTGTGCAGGTTAGGTGGATAGGCCATGATAAATTGTCCTTAGTGTCCAGGTTAGGCGGGGTTACTGGGATGGGGTGGAGGCATCGGCATAAGTAGAGTGCTCTTTCCAAGCGCTGGTGCAGACCCGATGGGCCAAATGGCCTCCTTCTGCACGGTAAATTCTATGATTGGAGGGCCATGTAGAATGTGAGTTAGTACCTTGCATCCCAATCAGATAGTGATGTCTGGACACTGTGGGAGGCAACACCGGACCCTTGCCCCTACAGACTGTTCTGCAGCCTCTGGCTGGTCCTCCGCTTTCTCCCTGGGATCGTCCTCCATCCAACGCCTACTGGTCTGGCGCTGCCTCATCAACCTCGGCCTTCCCCCTCCTCCTCCTCCTCGGAGTTGGCCGCATGTCCCTCATCACCAACCTCCAGCTCGTTGCCCCGCTGCTGTGCAAGGTTGTGGAGGACACTGCAGACCACAATAAAGTGGGCGACCCTCCGGTGGGTACACTGGAGTGTACCACCGGAGTGGTTGACACAGTGAAACCGCATCTTGAGAAGTCCTCAGCAGCGGTCACTGACAACCCGGGTGGCCACTGGGCCTTGTTGCACCGGGTCTCTGCTTCGATCTCTGGCCCCCGTGCTGGCATCATTAGCCTGGTCCTCAGCAGATATCCCTTATCCCCCTAGAGCCAGCCGCCCATCCTGGGGTGGTCCTCGAAGAGGCTGGGGAAGATTGGCTGTCCCAGGATACACCTATCATGCTTACTCCCTGGGAAGCTTGCACCCATCAGGCCTGATCTTAGAACATAGAACATAGAACAGTACAGCACAGAACAGGCCCTTCGGCCCGCGATGTTGTGCCGAGCAATGATCACCCCACTTAAACCCACATACCCCTAACCCAACAATCCCCCCATTAACCTTTACACTATGGGCAATTTAGCATGGCCAATCCACCTAACCCGCACATCTTTGGACTGTGGGAGGAAACCGGAGCACCCGGAGGAAACCCACGCACACACGGGGAGGACGTGCAGACTCCACACAGACAGTGACCCAGCCGGGAATCGAACCTGGGACCCTGGAGCTGTGAAGCATTGATGCTAACCACCATGCTACCGTGAGGCCCATTGCTACCGTGAGGCCCATGGAGGTCGCACACGAGCTGTGTGATCAGGGAGAGAAATCCCATTTTGTTAACACAGGGCACTCTCAGATGGCCCAGTGAGTGCAGGGCAACATGTGTGGCATCCACTATCCACCTGACTTATGGCATCCCATCGATGGTGGAGAAACCGGCTGCCCAGGCAAACTATTGGGCTTGGTTCATGTCAAAGTTGATATAGTTTAATGCCCAGGCAAACAGGGCTTCAGTGACCTGTCGGATGTACCTGTGGGCTGTGGCCTGCAAAATGCCACCTAGGTCCCCGCTCGAGCCCTGGAAGGATTCCAAGGAGTAAAGTTCAGGGCTGCAGTGACCTTGGCAATCACCAGGAGTGGGTGTCCTCCTCCTCCGTGTGGCGCCAAGCCCGCGAGGTCATGGCACAGGTGCCGCACCGTCTCCTTGTTGAAGTGGAGCCTCCTGCTGTCTGTCATCTGTTTGAATAACCAGCAATGCCTGTACACCCTGGAGACTCCCCCACAGGACTCCACCTCTGGGTCCCCCCCTGGCTGATGGGCGGCTGGGTCCTCAGGGTGTGGGGTGGGGTCCGGTACATGAGCCTCCGCCTCGAGCATCTGAACAGGGATTCAGTGGTCATTTTGCGCCAGGTTTCCTGGTGTAAAACACCACCATTTTCACGCTGGCGTCGGGACTTAGTATCCCAAACGGAGAATCCAGCCCGAGAGGTGGGTGCCATGGAGCGCACCTGAAAGTGGCACAAAAATCTTATCGAAACTCTTCTTCTGGTGGCCCATACAATTGATGTGGCTAATTTTGAATTTTGCTCGTGGAATCTAAGGAGAATTCATCAACCTATCAAAAGGTACAAGATCCTCTGTTTTCTTAAGAAGGAAAAAGTGGACAAAGCCCTGTTACATGAGACTTATTTGGATGACGGGGAGAGTTTCAAGTTGAGGGGTGTGGGTTTGGGCAGCGCGTTTCTGCCTCTTTTTCAATGAGTAGTAGGGATCAACAAGAATGTCCCGTTGAAGGTATGGAACTGTGATAAGGCTAAGGATGGTAGTTACGGGGCTGGTAGACTGGAAAGCTGTCTCAATAACGAATTGTATGGCCCTCTGAATTACTCTTCAGAGGTTATCACAAAGGCTTTTCTGGATTTTGCAGAATTGGCTTCGGCCAATTCGTTTGTGGGTGGCGACTTCAATTGCCATCTGAACCCCTTGATTGACAAGCCGCTAGTCACTAGTAAACCCCCCCACCCTACAGACTACAGCTCTACTATTGGAGTGTGAAGAGGTGTGATACTTGGATGTGTGGAGCACTTTACATCCTAGGGATAGAGATTTTACTTTATTCTCAGCTCTCACCCCCCCCCCCCAATCAGTGTCACACGAGAATCAATGTATTTTTTGTGCCGAGCAGGATCTTACATTTGGTTTCCTCTTGCTCTGTAGGCAGTATTGTAATTTCTGACCAAGCTCCGTCTTCTGGAATTTCTGCTTGAGGACCTCCTATTTCTGAACTACTCTTCCATTGAACCTCTCAGCCACCTTGTATTTTCTCACTAATGTTTCAACCTGATGTTCTAATGCTGCTGAATTAATTTAACAGCCATCCCCACCCCCGCCCCCACAGCATTGGCTAACCTAACCGTGAAAACATTGGCCCCAGCTATGTGGAAGAGCAACCATCCATCATGTTATAGCTCTTTCCTGCCCCAGAAGTGGTTCCAAATCCCCAGGAATCTGAAGCTCTCCCTCCAGTACCATTTCTCCAGATGCACATTAACTTGTTTTCTAGAATTTGCAGTGCAGAAGGAGGCCATTCAGCCCATGGAGTCTGCACTGGCCCTTGGAAAGAGCACCAAACCCAACCCAACGCCTCCACCCCATCCCCACACCTCCACCATATCCCCGTAACCCCACCTAACCTTTTTTGGACACTAAGGGCAATTTAGCATAGCCAATCCATCTAACCTGCACATCTTTGGACTGTGGGAGGAAACCGGAGCACCCGGAGAAAACTCCACACAAACATGGGGAGAACGTGCAGACTCCGCACAGACAGTGACCCAAGCCGGGAATCGAACCTGCGACCTTGGAACTGTGAAGCAATTGTGCTAACCACTGTGCTACCATGCTGCCCATCTTTATCTTCCCTTTATTTTTCTGTCTTGCTCCTGAAACTTTATCGGATATTTTCTATCTATCTCACTCTTCCCAATGTTAAGCAGGAATTTTGGTGCATTGCTTTTGCCCACAAAATGTTCTGCATTCATTCAGTGACTTCCTTTGCCGATCAACAGGGGGGCAACATATCCTGCATGACTCATGTCTGGTGTTGCAGAATTATCCATCAATCCCTGATGAACAAATTCACTATGAGTCCTAACTTTCTACACCTTGCTTTGTCTCTCGAGACAGTCATTTCCTCCAAGGTGCCATGAACACACGCTCAACTTAATTGCCCTGAAGCTGACTCCCTTAGTTTGAGAATGGCACATTCCGAGAAGATTCCTACGCTACCTCTTCCGATATTACTGGCTGCCTACCCATTTACTGTCACTGTTGTTTCACAGCGTCAAGGTTCGGGGTTCGATTCCCGCTTGGGTTACAGTCTGTTCAGAGTTTGCACGTTCTCTCTGTGTCTGCGTGGGTTTCCTGCGGGCACTCCAGTATTCTCCCACAAGTCCCGGAAGACGTGCTGTTGGGTGAATTGGACATTCTGAATTCTTCCTCAGTGTACCCGAACAGGCGCTGGAATGTGGCGATTAGGGGCTTTTCACAGTAACTTCATTGCAGTGTTCATGTAAGCCTGCTTGTGACAATAAAGACTATTATTATTGTCCTGAACTCTTTGTACCTTCAGGATTACCATCTCAGAAGCCTTGAGCTACTGTTCAAGACATAAGAAATAATTTTTCTGCACGTGGGATCCTGAGTAGAGAACCTTGGAGTTCTCATGATAGGAATTGTAAGCAATGGGTACCAGGGGCAAAATTCTCCGACCCCCCCGCAGGGTCGGAGAATGCCCGGTGCCGGCGTAAATCCCGCCCCCGCCGTGGCCGGAATTCTCCGTCACCCGGGAATTGGCAGGGGCGGGAATCACGCCGCGCCGATCAGCGGCCCCCCCCTGTTGGGGTTGTGGATTTCTGTTGGAGTGGTATCTGTTGGAGGGTCTTGGTTGGGGGGACACTATTTGGGGGGAGTCTCTGTTTGGGGGGTCTCTGTTGGGGGGGAGTCTGTGTTGGGGGGTCTCTGTTAGGGGGTCTCTGTTAGAGAAGTCTCTGTTGGGGAGGTCTCTGTTAGGGGAGTCTCTGTTGGGGGGAAGATCTGTTGGAGGAGTCTCTTTTGAGGTGCAGCATTTGCATTGTAGGGGGAGCATGGTCCTTCGATGGACTTTTTGGGGTACTTACGTTACACAGTTACCCCCTTGACCCACTGCAGAAGGTCCATTGCACCAAGGACTCGTTTAGAAATACCTGCACCAATCTACACCCACCCGACTCTCGGCTGAGGGGACTGGAACATCATTGGGGCAGGGAAAATCAGGCTTCCAGCCCGTTAATTGGATGAAAATGGCCCATTTGCATCCTCCCGCCGGCATGGGTTCCGAAGCTAGTTGTCACCACCGGCCGAGTCCCGGAGAAATAAAACGGGATCGGTCTTTTCAGCCCAAAACCTGATTCTCCTTTGGAGTGGTGTGCGGCAGTGAACCCATCCCACCATGTCCAAAATTAGAAGAAGAGCAGGACACTTCTCCTAAATATCCTAAACCTACATCACAACATCTAATATCTGAACATTTATATAAGTGTGTGTGGGATCTTGTTGCGCATATATTGGTCGCCGCCCATTATAATGACGATATTTCATAAAATATTCCATTGGTTGTAAAACTATTTTGAAAGTCCTGTGCTCAAGTTATATAAGTGCAGGTTTCTTCTTTCAAAAAACCCACATCGGGCAATATTCTCCATTGGCTGACGCCGAAATCATGAAACGCGATTGGGTGGAGAATAGGTTCCGATGCTGATTTGACGGCAAATTGCAATTCTCCGTCACCTCGACAGCGGCGTCAATGTGTTCCGGAACACATCGTTTGCATATCATTAGCGGGCCCGAACCGGTATTTTCCAGGGCATGTGCGATTCTCTGCCTCCAATGGGCCAAGTTACTCACAGCGCGGTTCACTTGTGCTTTTAATAATGGTGAAACCAGCATTGTGGCTGATGAGGGAGAGAGAGAGAGGAGGTAGGACACAGAGAGGTATGACTGTGGGATGGCAGGCTGGACACTGGTCAAGCTGGCAAGGGTCGGGGTGGCCTGCTCAGGCCAGGGGAGAAGGGGTGATGGGGAGGAAGAGCCGTGTGGCCCGGGTGCCGGACCGGGCATGCCGTCGAAGACTCCGGCTGAGCAGGGAGACAGTGCACCATATCTGCCAGATCATGGTGCACCTCGCACCGCGGGGTTATGGGAGCGGACACCTGTTCCTGGTGGCTGTCAAGCCATGGCACCGAGTGGGAACCTGTCCGGGATCTCACAAGCCTGAGTGCATAGGTGCATCCGTGCCGTTTCAGAGGCCCTATGTGCCCAGGCGGCATATCCCCAGAGGCAGCACAATAACACTGTGGTTAGCACAGTTGCTTCATAGCTCCAGGGTCCCATGTTCGATTCCTGGTTTGGGTCACTGTCTGTGCAGAGTCTGCACGTTCTCCCTGTGTCTGCGTGGGTTTCCTGCAGGTGCTCCGGTTTCCTCCCACAGTCCAAAGATGTGCAGGTTAGGTGGATTGGCCGTGATAAATTGCCCTTAGTGTCCAAAATGGTTGGCTGGGGTTACTGGGTAACAGGGATAGGTTGGAATGTGGGCTTAAGTGGGGTTCTCTTTCCAATGGCCGGTGCAGACTCGATGGGTCGAATATCCTCCTTCTGCACTGTAAATTCTGTGACACCCATTTCAATGTGGACTGAATCCACCAGGATGTTCGAGCAGTGGGGTTCGCTGCAATCGGCGACATGCCCTGGGTCCAGGGAGTGATCGATGGGATGTACTTACGAGCACCTGCAGATGTCAGTCTGCCACTCTACATAAACCGAAAAAGGTTCCAGTCGATGAACGTGCAGCTGATGTGTGACCACCAGCTGCACATCATGCACATCTGTGCCTAATACGCGGGCAGTGTGCATGATGCCTTAATCTGGCACATCTGATGATTCCTGACATACTCGAGATGCCCCCTCACCCTCCTCTCCACCCCCCCCCCCCCCCCCCCCCCCCCCCCCGCCCCGGCTTGTGGGCCTGCCCCTGGGTGACAGGGGTTATCCACTGTGGTCCGGACAATGGATTGCAATGGGTTGGATATCGGGGTTATCCACTGTGGTCCGGACAATGGATTGCAATGGGTTGGATTGGATTTGTTTATTGTCACGTGTACCGAGGTACAGTGAAAAGTATTTTTCTGTGAGCAGCTCAACAGATCATTAAGTACATGAAAAGAAAAGGATTTCCTTAATTTCTTGAGAAAGTATAGGCGCTGTTGTGCTTTCTTGGTGGTCGCGTCGACGTGAGCGGACCAGGACAGATTTTTGGTGATGTGTACCCCAGGGAATTTGAAACTAACCATCTCCACCACAGCCCCGTTGATGCTGACAGGGATGTGTACAGTACTTTTCTTCCTGAAGTCAATGACCAGCTCTTTAGTTTTGCTGGCATTGAGGGAGAGATTGTTGTCGTTACATCACTCCACTAGGTTCTCTATCTCCCTCCTGTATTCTGACTCGTCATTTTTCGAGATCCGGCTCAACATAGTCGTATCGTCAGCAAACTTGTAGATGGAGTTGGAACCAAATTTTGCCACGCACTCATGTGTGTACAGGGAGTAGAGTCGGGGGCTAAGTACGCAGGCTTGCGGGGCCCCGGTATTGAGGACTATTGTGGAGGAGATGCCGTTGTTTATTCTTACTGATTGTGGTCTGTGGGTCAGAAAGTCAGGGATCCAGTTGTAGAGTGAGGAGCCAGGTCCTAGGTTTTGGAGCTTTGATATGAGCTTGGCTGGGATTATGGCGTTGCAGGTGGAGCTGTAGTCAATAAATAGGTGTCCTTGTCGTCGAGATGCTCTAGGGATGAGGGTAGGGCCGAGGAAATGGCATCTGCTCTGGACCGGTTGCTGCGGTATGCGAATTGCAGTGAATCATGGCGTTCAGCGAGTATGGAGGTGATGCGCTTCATGGCCAACCTCTCAATGTTGCCCACGATGCTGACAGCCTCTGCCACCTGCGCCCAGGCATGATGAATGGTGGTGGCTGGCCGCCTCTTTCCCAGGCTGGGGTACAGGGTCATCCACCTCTTCTCCACCACATCCAGGAGGATTTTCACAGAGAGGGTCTCCGTGAAGTGTCGAGCTGTTCTACTTGCTTCCCCCTTGTTGGTTGGGATGGTGTGTGTGGGGAGTGCAGTGTGTATATGCGGCTGTAGCTCGTCAGCCGCCTGAGTGTCAATCGCAAAACTGGTGAATCCAGCACCGTTTCTCATTGGAATCGTTTGTGTTCCACATGGCGCTGTTGCCAGCCGCTTAACAGTAGCACAATCAATCCAGGTGCATCGCTGGTTTTGCTGTTGTGGAACTCCACGAGTCCTGCACTGGCATCAACACTTAGAGTGGGTTTCTACTCTTTGCAATGTCAAAATTGTATTCGGCAATCGGGCAGGGATTTCCTTTTGACTCCAAAATCGGGCGACACCTGTTTTCAGATGCTCCGCCCCCTCCAAAATTGCATCATCGGTAAGTAAGCCGCACGCTGTAGGGACGGCCTCAGAACGTCACCTGAAGTCCCTCCCCCAATGCTCCGCCCTTGATGGGCTGACTTCCTGACAGCGTGGAACTCCATTGACTCCATATACAGCGTGTGCTCTGAATTCTGATCAATCACGCGTGGCGGCTGTGGGATGTGGAGGTTACAGGGGGGCACTATCTGACAGGCTGGGTCCGCGCGCTGCTGGCGCCATGTTGTACGGCGCGACCACGGCAGGTCGTTGGCTTGCGCATGCGCGGCCACAGACCCGGCAATTCTCTGGCCCTTTCTGTCGGCAACGGCAGAGGTTTTACGTGGCGCGGCTGCAAGCCCGCCTCCGGGCGGAGCATCGGTGTGGGGGCGGCGCTGACATTTCCATCGTAAAACTAGACACTTCATCTGGACATAGCCTCAAAATTGGAGAATCCAGCCCACAGTCTCAGAAGTGGAGAAACCAACCCATTATTTTTCTCACCTCTCTAAGAAAGATCCATTCAAAAAATCTACACATTGGCCGGATTATCCAATTCTGGGGGTATGTCCCCACGCCGGCGTGGGAACGGTGGCGTTTTGCGCCAGAAAAAATGGCGAGAAATGGTCACGGATTCCCTGTTTTGCTGGAGGCCAGCAGGACAACAGCATAGTGCACCTGGATCTAGTGCCGATATGTGCTGGAGAATTGCCGAATATGTGGCCGTGCACGCGCACGGCAGCGGCCTGCAGTGGACCGCTGTGCTCCATCGCAGAGGCAGCCTGCAGACCCGGCCCCCGATATAGTGCCCCCCCTTTGGCCAGCTGGCGCGCCCTGGACCACCCCCCCACAGTGCCTCCAGCCCCGAATAATGTCCCCCCCCCTGCCAGTGGGTCGGCCCTCCTCCAACTGTGGTGGCTCTGGACTGAGTCCACAGCTCCCACACTGAGTTCCCGACGGATGAGATCATGAGAGACCCACGCAGTCGGGAACTCGGCCGGTCAGGGGCGGAGCATCAAGGGGCGGGCCTCAGGCAAAGTCTTGAGGCCGTCGATATGTGGTGTGCCGCTTTAGAGGGGGCGGAGCATCGCAAAAGCTCCACCGCCCCCAATTTGGTCGGGAACTTTGATTCTCCGGCCAATCGCAGAACGCGATTTCGGTGTCGGCGACCAGAGAATCAGGCCCAGAATTCTCCTCATTGGATAACATCACCTCACAGAAACCTATATAAATGGGTTTCTGCTAATTCTCTGCCAATTGGAGGACTTCTCAAAGAGACACTCAGTGACATAAAATCTTGGATGATGCATAATCACTTTCTTTTTCATCATAAATCGCTAACTACCATCAATCATTTATCTAAGCACAGCGATGGCAATATTGATTGATGGATATTTGGTCTAATATTTATACATTGGATCCCTTTCCTTTGACCTGCAGACAAACACAAGCTGAATTTAGGAGTTAACAGGGAGAGTTATTATCCTTTCAATGGTGTTCACACTTTTTACAACCAGCCTGTATTTTTATGGCAGCCTTCAGTCTCGTAAGGTCATGTTTGTGCCGCGGTGGTCAACTCTGTGTTAAACATTGCCAGGTGTGGCTCAGGGGCCTCACTTGGACTGCCTTTGCTTCAGAGGAAGATAGTGAGCTGGGAAGTGCACAATTTGCTGGCCTCTCTTTTCTATGGGTTCTTCTTGTTCAGCTGAACTTTTTGTTTCTGCTCACCTACACCATACAGAATCAATGGGGGTGGCAAGCTGGTGTGATGCATTGGGTTAAATTCACCACACTCTGCAGTTTCTTGTGATCTTGGACCGAGCAGTTGCCAGACCAGGCTGTGATGCAGCCGGATAGGATGAGCTCTAAAGCACATCTGTAGATGTTTGTGAGAGTCGATGCAGACAAACCAAATATCTTCAGCTTCCTTTGGAAGTAGAGACATTGTTGGCTTTCTTGACTGTTGCATCAACGTGAATGGACCAGGCCAGACTGTTGGTGATGGTGTCCCCCCAGGAACATAAAGCTATCGACCATCTCCACTTCAGAGCCATTGATGCAGACGGGAGTGTGTGTCGTGCTACGCTTCCTGACATTGATGGTCAGTTCCTTGGTTTCCAACATTTGGAGAGAGGTTGTTTTGGGTACATCATGCAACCAAGTGATTTAGCTTCCTCCTGCAGTCTGATTTGTCATTATTTGAGATACGGCACACCACAGTCGTATCATCCACAAACTTATAGATTGAGTTGGATTTAAATCCTGCTGCACAGTCATATGTGTAAAGGGAGTGCAGTAGAAGACTGAGCGCACATCCTTGAGGGGCTCCGGTGTTGAGGACTATTGTGGAGGAGGTGCTGTTGCCTATCCTGACAGATTGCGGTCTGTGGACTGGTTGCAGTGATTGGCAAACTGCAGTGGATCGAGACCGTTGAGGTGGCTGGCAGTGGTCCGTTTCATGAATAGCCGCTCAAAGCATTTCATGATAACAGACGTCAGGGCCACCAGTTGGTAGTCATTGAAGCAGGCTTCCTTGTTCTTCTTTGATACTGGCATTATGGTGGTCTTATTGAAGGAGGTGGGGACCTCAGAGCGGAGGAGTGAGGTGGTGAAGATACCTACGAATACACTCGGCAGCTGGTCTGCGCAGGCCCTGAATGCTCGCCGAGAGACTCCGTCGGGGTCCGTCGCTTTCTGTGGATTCACTTTTGTCATGTGAGAGTACCTTTAAGAAAAAGGTGTTCATAAATGGGTGTGTATATAAGTATCTGAAGTGAGAGTATCTTTAAGAAATGGGTGTTTATTACTGCAGTGATGTCAGAGAGTGGGTGGAGCTGGGCTGTCTGCCGGTTTTTTACTTTCGTTTTAGGCTGTTTGCAGCAGGGTGTGTTTTAGTTTCATTTTCAGAGCTGGATAGCTGCAGTCACAGCCTGAAGGTGTATTAGAGTCTCTGTAATCTAAAGACTGTAAATCAATCCTGGTGATTTAAAACTAATAACAGAAGTGACTTTAACCTGATGTGCTTCTGGTAAAAGGTGGTTTAAGTCTTATGGATGTTAAAAGGAAAGCTTAAAGGATTACTTTGTGTTGTATTCATTGGGGGTTGTATTTGACTTGATGGTTGCTAAGATGTTCACTGTATGTTTTAAAAAGGCTAACTTGAGTTCATAGAATAAACATTGTTTTGCTTTAAAAAATACTTTTCCATTTTTGCTCTACCACACCTGTAGAGTGGGCCGTGTGCTCCCCATACCACAATCTAGTAAAGGTTGTGGGTCAGGTGAACTCCATGATGCACTTTGGGGTTCTCTAAACCATGGCCCGTAACAAATTGGGTGCTCGTCCGGGATAAAAGTCTATCTATTGGATTGGCTTAGTAAACTTAAAGACACTGAGGGGTGAGCATATTATGGTTGCTTTTCAGGTGTTGTATTTCAGTTTAAGGAGGGAATGTGTTGTGGACAATGGCTCTTTCAGATGCTCTGAAGTTTTTAGGGGTGGAGACGGTCACACGCAGTACCATACGGACAGAGACTAAAAGCAGACAGTTAGATTTGGCAAAAACATTGCAGTTAACATTAACTGACAAAATGCAAAAAGATTAGGTAATTATGGAGGTGGCTAAGCATTTAAAGTTGCCTGAGACAAAGTTTGACTCATTGGAAATAGCAAAAATTCAGTTGCAAATTAAACAAATAGAACATGAGAAAGAAATAAAACAGTTTGAATATGAAAGAGAGGGAGAGGAAAAAGAAAGAGAGAGAAAGAGAGAGAGAGGAAAAAGAGAGAGAAGAAAGGAAAACAGAAAGAATAGCCCTAGCAGAACAAAAAGAAAGAGAAAGGGAGATACAGATCAGGGAAAAAGATAAAGAGAGAGAGTTTGAACGTCAGAAAATGGCCATGAAACATGACAGTCAGTTAAAATTGGCAGAAGTAAAGGGAAACGTACAGTTGATGAGGATAGTGAGAAAGAGCATCAAAATCGAAGGCTTGGTGAGGATTTATTTAAATATGTCCAAGCATTGCCAAGATTTGATGAAAAGGAGGTAGAAGCCTTTTTCATTTCATTTGAGAAGGTGGCTAAACAAATTAAATGGCCACAGGACATGTGGGTATTACTGATTCAAACAAAGCTGGTAGGCAGGGCTAGTGAAGTGTTTGCGTCACTACCGGAGGAAGTATCTGGGTCATATGAGGAGGTGAAAAAATCCATCTTCGGTGCATATGAACTAGTGCCTGAAGCCTACAGACAAAGGTTTAGAAATTTAAGGAAAGAATTTGGTCAAACTTACATTGAGTTTGAAAGGCTCAAACAGAGTAATTTTGATAGGTGGATAAGGACTTTGAGAACAGATCAAACGTATGATGCTCTCAGAGAAATTATACTTTTGGAGGAATTGAAAAGTTCAATTCCTGATGTCGCGAGAACCCATGTGGAAGAGCAGAGGGTTAAAACTGTGAAATTAGCAGCAGAAATGGCAAATGATTATTAATTAGTTCATAAATAAAAGCTTGGTTTCCAACATCAGTTTCAGCCTGTGAGGAGTAGAAACTGGGGACATGAGAAATACTCAAATGGTAAAGGTAAAGGTGATCTGATGGAGATAATAAGGAGAGTGTACCTCACATTAAAAAAGAAATCCAGGAGGGTGGAAAAGAAATGAAAAATTTCAAATGTTTTCACTGTAATAAACTGGGCCATGTAATGGTTGAAGGAAAACACTGGGAAGGCTGATGTGGTGAAACAGGATAAGACAGTGGGGTCTGTTAAAGTGGTAAAGGAATGCCCAAGTGAAGCGAAGGTGAAGGAGATGCAAAAGATTGTACAACCTGATCAAGAGGTGATTGATAAGAAGGTGCCAGATCTCTTTAAATAATTTACTTGTGTGGGTAAAGTTTACTCATTTGTATCAGGAGGAGCAGGTAAAGAAGTCACAATTTTAAGAGATCCGGGAGATAGTCAATCTTGAATGGTAAGAGATGAGGAGTTATGTAGTTTGCGAAGAATGTTGCCAGAAAAGGTGGTAATATGTGGAATTCAGGGTGAGAGGAGTAGTGTTCAATTATATAAGGTAAGGTTGGAAAGTCCAGTGAAGAGTGGTGACGTGGTAGCAGGAGTAATAGAAAAATTATCTTGTCCAGGAATACAGTTTATCTTGGGTAATGATATAGCTTCGCAGGTGCGAGTGATGCCTACTGTGGTTGATAAGCCAATGGAAAATAAGACAATTGAAGTGTTGAAGGACGAATATCCTGGGATTTTTCCGGATTGTGTAATGAGAAGGTCACAAAGTCACAGTTTAAAACAAGAGGAGAAATCAAAGAGTGAAGATGACGTTGAAGTGCAATTGTCAGAAACAATTTTTGATCAGATGGTTGAAAAAGAACAAGAACAGGTGGAGGTTGAGGCGGATATTTTTAGTTCAGGAAAATTGGCGGAGTTACAACAAAGAAGATATAGAAGTAAAATATATGTATCAGAAAGCATATACGGAAGAGGAATCTGAGTGTATACCAGAGTATTATTACCGTAAAAGTGATGTCTTGATGAGAAAATGGAGACCTTTACATATGCAGGCGGATGAAAAGTGGGCAGAAGTTCATCAAGTAATACTGCCGGTAGGGTATAGAAAGGAGGTGTTGCGAGTTGCACATGAGGTACCAGTGGGAGGTCAATTGGGAATAAGGAAAACACAAGCTAAAATCCAGAAATATTTTTATTGGCCTGGACTACATAAAGATGTAGTTAAATTTTGTTAATCATGTCACACATGTCAAGTCATAGGGAAACCTCAAGCAGTGATAAAACCAGCACCCTTAATACCCATTCCAGCATTTGAGGAACCTTTTACAAGGGTCCTAATTGATTGCGGTGGACCGCTTCCTAAAACGAAACGTGGGAATCAATATCTTTTGATGATAATGGATGTGTCTACTAGGTTTCCAGAGGCCATTCCAGTACGTTAGATTACAGCTAAAAAGATTGTGGAGGAGTTACTTAAATTCTTTACTAGATATGGACTACCCACAGAAATTCAATTGGATCAAGGATTGAATTTTACCTCAAGGTTATTCAAAGAAGTTATGGATAGCTTAGGAATAAAACAATTTAAATCAACTGCGTACCATCCAGAATCGCAGGAACCATTAGGAAGGTGGCATCAGACATTAAAGACAATGCTGGGGCTTATTGTCAAGATTATCCAGAGGATTAGGGGCAGCACGGTAGCATTGTGGATAGCAAATCGCTTCACAGCTCCAGGGTCCCAGGCTCGATTCTGACTTGGGTCACTGTCTGTGCGGCGTCTGCACATCCTCCCTGTGTATGCGTGGGTTTCCTCCGGGGTGCTCCGGTTTCCTCCCACAGTCCAAAGATGTGCAGGTTAGGTGGATTGGCCATGCTAAATTGCCCTTAGTGTCCAAAATTGCCCTTAGTGTTGGGTGGGGTTACTGGGTTATGGGGATAGGGTGGAGGTGTTAACCTTGGGTAGGGTGCTCTTTCCAGGAGACGGTGCAGACTCGATGGGCCGAATGGCCTCCTTCTGCACTGTAAATTCTATGTAATTCATGATTGGGATAAAGGAATTCCATTCGTGCTGTTTGCAATTCGGGATGCAGCTAATGAATCAACTAAATTCAGTCCTTTTGAACTAATTTTTGGTCATAAGGTAAGAGGACCACTTAAATTGATTAAGGAAAAATTGGTGAGTGAGAAATCAGAAAATACATTATTGGATTACGTGTCAAATTTCAGGGAACGACTAAAGAGAGCAGGTGAATTTGCGAATTTGACATACCTCAAATTAAATTGGAAAACGAGGGTGATCTTAAAAATTGGGATAAATTGTTGAGTTACCTTCCAGAGGAAACACGATCTGGCCTGAAAGAGTTATTGATATCTCATGGGCATATTTGTGGAGATAAATTGGGAAGTAGTAAAATGGCTATATATGATGTAGATGTGGGAAATGCTGTTCCAATCAAACAACATCCATATAGACTTAAACCTTAAAATTTGGCACAGGTTAACAAAGAGATTGACAGAATGTTTAAAAATGGCATAATTGAAGTGGGTTTCAACCAATGGAGCTCACCCATAGTGATGGTACCTAAACCAGACGGTACCCAACGTTTGTGGATGGACTATAGAAAGGTTAATGCAGTTACAAGAATGGACTCTTATCCTATCCCATGTTTGGAGGATTGCATTGAGAAAGCGGGACAATCAGCTTTTATTTCCAAGCTGGATTTACTAAAAGTAACTGGCAGGTACCTTTATTTGAAAGGGCGAAGGAGATTTCAGCTTTTGTGACTCCAGATGGTATATACCAATTCAAGGTTATGCCATTTGGCATGAAAAATGCCCCAGCCACATTTCAACGGTTAACTAACAAAGTCGTTTCAGGATTACCCAATTGTGTGGTATACATCGACCATTTGGTAATTTTCAGCCAGACATGGAAAGAACATTTAAAACATCTGATGGAGTTATTCGATCGACTTCAGGAGGCGGGTTTGGTGATAAACCTAGCCAAAAGTGAATTTTGAAAAGCCCAAGTCACTTTCCTTGAGGAGTTTCTGATACCCTTGAGACGAAGGAAAATAATGCAATTTCTTGGCATGAGTGGATTTGATCGAACATTGGTGAAAAGATTTTGTAGCGTGATTGCTCCATTGATGGACTTGCTGAAAAAAAAGTCAAAAATTTCAATGGACATGAGAGTTTCAATAGGCATTTGACTCCCTGAAAGCTGTGATAACCAATTCTCATGTGTTGGAGAATTGCTAGGGATTCCGTGATCAAATTGAATGAAAGTATTTGACGTTAAAGAGAAATGGCGAGGCGTAGAGGAATGGACCTTCTTGTTCAAAGAGACCGTCAATCAAGAAGGATTTTGTTTGGAGGAAGAAGAACGAAAGAAAAAATGGACTACTCTGAGGCTGTAACAGTGGGTATGGGTGTGTCCAAGTTTGTTGGGAGTGTGTCCAAGGCTGTTGGGACGGGTGGCACTGATACATTGGCTGACTGTGCAAAGCACGCATAGTACTTGTTTATATCATCGGGTAGGAATGCTCCAGCCCAGTTATTTCACCTGGCCTTGCTTTATAGCTTGTGATCTTGTGTAGGCCCTGCCATAGTCGTTGTGGGCTAGTGTTGTTGGCCTGGGACTCTAGTTTGATGCGGTATTGTCTTTTTGCGTCCTTGATGGCTTTCCGTACATTGTACCTGGGTTTCTTATCTAGGTCCGGGCCATCAGACTTGAACGCCTCCATCCAGAACATGAGCAGGGAGTGAACCTTTCGGTTGAGCCAGAGTTTCCAATTGTGGAATACCCATTTTGTCTTCTGTGATACACAGTCCTCAACACACTTACTGATGAAATCTGTAATGGTGGTTGCGTACTCGTCCAGTTTAGCTGCCACGGCCTTGAAAATGGACCAGTCCACAGACTCCAAGCAGTCGCGGAGGATGTCTCAGATTCCTTGGACCAGCACTGCACGGTTTTCCTGACTGGCTCAGCATGCTTGTGTTGCTGTTTGTAAGCCGGAAGTAGGAATACCGACTTGTGGTCAGATTTGCCAAAGTGAGGTCAGGGAATGGAGTGGTAGGCTCCTTTGATGCTCGTGTAGCGGTGGTCCAGGATGTTTGCACCTCTGGTGGAGCAGGAGATATGTTGATAAAGTTTGGAGAGGACCTTCCTGAGGTTGTCCTGGTTGAAGTCTCCAGTCACGATTGTCAGGGATTCGTAGTGATTTGTTTCTTGGTTGTTGATAGTGGAATATAGTTTGTCAAGTACTTTCTTCACTTCCGCCTGGGGTGGGATGTAGACTGCTGTGATGAGTACAGAGGTGAATTCACGTGGGAGGTGGAAGGGGCGACACTTCACGGTTAGGTATTCTAGGTCTGGGGAGCAATGGCACGCTAGGGATACCACATCTAAGCACCAGGAGGTGTTGATCAGGAGGCAAACATCAGGAGGCTGTCATCCATTTGATGAAGATGACCAAGCCAACACGGATGTCACTGGCTTAGGAATGAGTGTATGCTGGTAGAATTAACATGTTCCAGGACCTCTGAGTTGGTGACTATGTCCTGGGTCTGAGACAGGGAAGGTGGAAACTGTTCAGCCTTATCTCCTGCCTAGCATTTGTCCCGATCTCACCATTGTAGAGTAGCGCACTGATGATGCCGGCTTGGTATCCCATGGTTTGGTATTCTAAGTCAAGTTTATGTTATTCCACACTGTCTCCCTTGGCTTGGACATAACTGCAGGTTTTGCGATGCATGCATTGATTTCAGCATCAAGTGATAGATTGCTGGTGACTGTGGAGTCTAGGTATGTCCGGTGTCACATTGTTAACGTTGATAGATGGTGGAGTGGCAATATCCTGGACCATGTCATTTAGCTCCCTGGTGCTGATTATCAAACCAAACTCTTTGTGGTAGGTTTACCTATGCCCCCGAATGTTACCGTGGCATCGTCAGTGTACAGCAACTGTCTGATGACTTAGTACACCTTTATCTTGGATGGGCAAGGCTAAACAGCTTTTTATCAGTTCTGGTATGTAAGTAGATACCCTCTGTAGATGACCTGAACCCTCTATAGATGTGAAGACATATAACAGCAAAGAGAATACGCCAAAGAGTGTCAGCGCTAGAACACAACCCTGTTTGACCCCACTGCAGACTGCAAAGGGTTTCATTGTTGCCCTGTCATAACTGATCTTGCCCATCATGTTGTCATGGAAAGAGATCATATTGAGGAGCTTTGGCAGACAGACAATTTTCTCCAGCAGCTTAAATATTAAATACAGCCTCTGCCCACATAGTTGAATGGCTTGGTTTTAATTACTAAATATAAGGATCCTGCCTTTGAACTGCCTTGGAATGATTTCCTCAGACTCTGCAGCTACTGTAACTATCAGTTTCCTGTGGAACAATTCTGCCCATGTTCCTATGATGGAGATTCTTATTGCTGTACTATATTTAATTTTTCTTCTCAAACTAGAATAATCATTAACAAACCAAGCTGATGAGTTCTAACAACATCTTGTCTTTACTCAGATGAATTCACATAAATTAATTCTATGAAGGATCACACAGACTAAAAACAACAGTGCATTTTTGGGCAGATTGGCAGAGTATTTGCATTAGCTAAATTGATCATAACTATTTACAATGCAACCAGTCTTTCACATTTGTCTGAAGACCAGCACTCCCACAGAACATAGGACATTTGATACAGGTATTCCAGAGACCAAGCTGGCTGATATCATATTTAATATGAATTTACCATATAAAGTTCCATAATATTAAAGCCAAAATAATCTTCATTTTTGTAAAAAGTAGCATAAATGGATATTAAGTTCTACCTAATTAGAATTAAATTCATTTCAGATGTGAAACTGATGTTATTTTTGCTATTATTTATTGTAATGAATGTTTTGCAGCAATTTCTATGCTATAGATTCAAGTGTTGGTGGCCCATGAAATGTAGTTTAATTTGCTTGAAAGGTTTTCTATAAGATAGCTAATTTCTTACTGGTGCAGCTTTGTCATTTAGCTCATTACTGGAAAATAATATGTAATCTGTTACTCGTTCTTTGTATTTTACAGGGTAAACTTAGAAAATTGAAGAAAGTTCCAAGTTAAAAGCTGCAGAAGGGAGCAATATGATACCCATGATTCAGCCTACTGCATTTTACATTATAATAACGTTATGCATTGGCTTAGCTGCAAATTCTGTTGATGCAATAGGGCAAAATGTTTCTGTCATTACCAATACCCTTAGCAATGAAGGCAATTCTTATGGAGATATTAAGAAAACTGGCTCTTCTAACAACCTCCCTGTAATTGGATCCAGTCAGACAGTGAGTGTGGCGCTTAGCACATTGAAACAGAACCAAACAAGTAACAACATAAGCACCTTAGCCCCTGGGACTACTGTTGCCATGTCAACTAATTCAATGAAACCTTCTGTGCCTGATCATTCTCAGCCTCCCATGACAAAAAAAACAGTTCAAACAACAGCACCCCATGCCTCAAGTCTCTCCACGCACGAGTCCTCTACAATTCCAGCACTTGGTTTAACAACTACAGAAAACCAAAATAATTTAACGCGCCAAGTTTCAACTTCAATATCAACACCTGTCCTGAAGCCTACACAGACAGAATCCACTGTAACAAGTAGACAACCAACCAGCACTGGCATCACCCAACCTTATACAGGTTCATTGTATTCAATCCTAACAACTGGAACTTCAGGTAAGACCTAACCTTTGCTAGAAACACAATGGAATGGGATTTTTATAAGGCAGATTGTCGTGTTTCAGGATTTTTGATTCTTTTTCTACTGAAAGGAAAATGTTTTAATGTTCTGTTTACCAAAGTAATGGGTATCCTCATGGGTTTTTTATGAAAAGGCAAAAGAAAGGTTGTTAATATGCGAAACACATTTAGCATGCTATGTAATTAAACAAACATATCCACTGTGTTGGAAAGCCTTTGATTACTCTATAGAAAATAAATTCAGGATCTGGTTCGGGCAAAGAGAGAGAGAGACTTTCGAGAAGGGAAAGTTTGTTAAAGGGAAGGTTGTGAGCCTTTGCTACGTTGGAAGAAAGCTGGATGAGAGACTTCTTGTTTAAGTAAAGCATGGCAGCTACTGGAGTAGGGAGATACAGAGTCTTCTAATTTGTATTGTTAAACAAAGGTAAGTTATACCGATTGAACTGAATGAGTCCTGATCATACATGTTGGTCTGTATGCCCACTTTACAGTGAAATAGAATAACTTAATAAGTTACATTAAGCCTCATCTGATTCCTATTAACATAGTTGAAAAGATTGAACGAGCACATGGAATGAAACGAAGAAAATTTACATGAGAAAAAGGCTGCATGTAGTCAATAAACTAAATGTACAATGACCAGAATTGCTAGTTTCGATCATTAAAGATCCCGGTGTTCTAATAGTTTTCTCCAAATTGTTCAAATGTCCTGGCTTTTACACAGCAGTAGCATCTCTTCACTTTCTCTCCCGATTCCCCTCACCTTCCCCCCGTCTTCGCATTCCATTTACCGTCGGCACTCGGCAGAAAACCCCTTTCATGTTGGCAGCCTGGGAACTGAACTGCTGCCCAATTGCTGAGCATGAAGTAGCTGCACCCAGACGTTCGCACACACACAGAAAACCTTCTCATAGGTCCCCAGAGCTGGAGGGGGGAACTCAGCTGGGTGACAAGACTGCCGCACTGCAAGCCGCACTGTTAGGGCGACACAGCACCCATCGGGAAACCACAAACCAGCACTGAGGAAGGTGGCAGGCAAGTTCAGCTAAGCCATTATACACAACCAAAACTTAGCATTCGGAAGATTGGTGTGTTTTTTTCTTGTGGCTCTAGCTCCGATTCTCCAACACACGGAGGCACATTCAATAGTCTCTATCCCCTGGCTGAAACGTCTGCTATATTGTGAGAACCCATCGTGTATAATGAAAATAAACTCAGCTTGTAAAAGCGCCGTCGGTTTTGTGTTTGCTGATAATGTTCTTTGTTGCACCCTCTCGACCAATCAAACAGCGTCCCCCACCTCAGAAACGGAACAAAGTTTAAAATGTTGATGGAGGGATCCAATTCACTGTCCTTTCCCTTTTTTTTGTCAGTTTCTAAATTAAGCAACAGACTTTTGAAACGTGCAATTGTCCATTTCTAGGCTCTTGAGTAAGAACAAATAATTCTCCATTACTGATTCAGTTGCTGCTAACATTACAAAATTGACTGAGATTATTAACAGCTGTTGAGCTCCAAGTTATTCTACTGTAAAGGACAGGGTGTTCCAGGAATTGTTTGCAACTTACCAGCAAAACGCCTTCCACAGCCTTTGACAGCTTAATAATTGTCGCTGGGCAGTATAATGAGAATTAGCTGTGAAAGTCTGAAAGGTGCAAGCAAAACACTGCAGGAGGCCATTCGGCCCATCGAGTCTGCACCACCCCACAGAAACAGCACACTACCTAGGCCCACTCCTGCCCTATCAATAGTCCACAATAGTCCTCAATACTGGGGCCCCATAAGGCTGCGTACTTAGCCCCCTATTCTACTTACTCCCTGTACGCATACGACTGCAAAATTTGGTTCCAACTCCATCTACAAGTTTGCTGACGATACGACCATAGTGGGCCGGATCTCAAATAACGACGAGTCAGAATAGAGGAGGGAGATTGAGAACCTAGTGGAGTGGTGCAGCGACAACAATCTCTCCCTCAATGCCAGCAAAACTAAAGAGCTGGTCATTCACTTCAGGAAGCAAAGTACAGTAAACACCCTTGTCAGCATCAACGGGGCCGAGGTGGAGATGGTTAGTGTGGTGAATGTGATTCACACCGGATTATAACCTGTATATACATGTGTCTATATTGTAAGTGCAGTTGCACTATCTGACCTCCAGGGGGAGTAGCTCTGGGAATGCTTGAGAGTTGTACGGGGCTTCTCCCTTGGCTCTGCCCAGGACTCCTCCCCCAGGAGCTGCTGTATAAAGATCAGTGCCACAGGGTCAGCCGGCCAGTTCACCGAAAGTTCAATGGCTAATAGGCTGGCTCTGTTGTAAGTATATAAAACCGCTATTCTAATCCTACAAGCACGTATCCGTAGAATTGTTGGTTCCAACAATTTAATATACTTAGGAAACAGTCGAAGAAATCATGGAAGCAGCCCTCAAACCCCGACGCCTAGAACTCGACCCAGAGGATGCAGAGGCTAAGGAAATTTCTTCCCACTGGCTGAGATGTTTTAAAGCCTACCTGGCAGAAGCCAGCACCACTGGAACAACGGAGGAACAAAAACTCAGCCTACTGCACGCTAGGGTAAGCCACAGAATCTCCACACAGCTGAATCCGGCCGGTTCTTACACCGCAGCGCTGGCAATACTGCACAAAATGCACGTTAGGCCCATTAACAAATTTATGCACGCAACGTGTTTACAACTCGCCGTCAGCGGCCTACAGAAACACTTGCCGAATTTGTAAGGGAATCGAACAACCTTTCCAATGACTGTAATTATCAAGCCGTTACCGCGGCAGAGCATAGGGAGCTTGCTGTGCGGGACGTTTTCGTAGCGGGCCTTATGTCTAACTATGTGCGCCAAAGACTGCCAGAAAAGGGGGCCCAGGACTTAGACACTACTGTGGAGGCTGCTACCACTATGGAAGTTTCCTTCCGCAGCCTCACGTCATTTCCCGCGGACCCCGCGACCCCATCGTGGCCCGCGATGAACAGTCCCCCCAGGCCTGTGCCGCACGGCCCCCCAGCTACCGCGCTGCCAAAGCCAGTTACTCTGCTGCCCCAGCCAGCTACTCAGCTGCTCCAGCCAGCTACTCAGCTGCCCCAGCCTGCCATTTCTGTGGCCAAAGCCAGCACCCGTGGCAGCACTGCCCAGCCCGATCCGCGACCTGCAGCAGCTGCGGGAAGAAAGGCCACTATGCCAGAGTGTGCCTCACGAAAAGGGCCCCAGTTTTTAACTCCCCTGCAGAGAGAACAAATCGCTCCCAACACCAGCGGGCCTGCGGGGCCCGAAACGCTGCGGCCTACGCCTGACTCCGCCCCGTCCCGCCACGTGCGATCCATGGGGGCCACCATCTTGGCAAACCCCCACCATGCGGCCGGCCACGTGCGACTCATGGGGGCCGCCATCTTCCTCGCCGCTCACCGCGTGCGATCCACGGGCCCCATCTGCATCGGCATGCTCAGAAAGCTCATCTGAAGAATACGACTTCCTCGGGCAACTCAACGCGGTCACCTTAAATCAATCCCGCCCCAAGCACCTACGTAGTTCGATGGCGGAGGTCCAGATCAACGGGTACAGCACGCCATGCCTCTTTGACTCCGGGAGCTCCGAGAGCTTTATACATCCAGAACTGGTAAGACGCTGTTCGCTTTCTATTTTCCCGGTGAGCCAAACTATCGCCCTCGCTTCGGGCTCCCACTCAGTCCAAATCCAAGGACACACCGTCGCTATGCTCACAATTCGAGGCGCTAGTTATTCTAAATTTAAACTTTATGTCCTGCCTGACCTCTGCGCGCCACTCATATTAGGCCTGGATTTCCAGTGCAACCTCAAGAGCCTCACCCTCAGCTTCGACGGGCCCCTGCCCCCACTCACTATCTGCAGCCTAGCCACGCTGCGCATCTCCCCCCCTCCTCTCTTCGCCAATCTCACTCCAGATTGCAAGCCAGTAGCTACTCGCAGCAGGCGATACAGCCTACAAGATAGGGTCTTTATCCGTTCGGAGGTCCGACGGCTGCTCAGTGAGGGGATCATAGAGGCCAGTAATAGTCCCTGGAGAGCTCAGGTGGTGGTCGTCAAGACCGGGGAAAAATTTTGCATGGTTGTCGACTATAGCCAGACCATAAATCGCTTTACGCTCCTGGACGCGTATCCCCTCCCCAGAATTGCAGACATGGTTAATCAGATCACCCAATATCGGCTATTTTCCACAGTGGATCTGAAGTCTGCATACCACCAGCTCCCAATCCGCCCGGAGGACCGCCACTACATTGCATTCGAGGCCGATGGCCGCCTCTTCCATTTCCTCCGGGTTCCCTTCGGCGTCACCAACGGGGTTTCGGTGTTCCAACGAGCAATGGACCGAATGGTAGACCAGTACGGGCTGCGGGCCACGTTTCTGTATCTGGACAATGTTACCATCTGCGGCTATGACCAGCAGGACCATGACGCCAATCTCCACTGTTTTCTCCAAACGGCACAGAAATGAAATCTGACTTATAACAAGGAGAAATGCGTTTTCCGCACAAACAGACTGGCCATCCTCGGCTACGTCGTGGAGAACGGAATCCTGGGCCCAGACCCCTTCCCTCATTGCCCCAAGGCCCTCAAACGGTGCTTGGGGTTCTTTTCATACTACGCCCAGTGGGTCCCTCAATATGCGGACAAAGCCCGTCCACTCTTTAAGGCCACACGATTTCCCCTGTCTGCTGAGGCACGCCAGGCCTTCAGCTGCATCAAGGAGGACATCGCCAAAGCAGCCATGCGGGCGGTGGATGAATCCACTCCCTTTCAGGTTGAAAGCGACGCATCAGAGGTAGCTCTAGCAGCCACTTTAAATCAGGCAGGGAGACCCGTTGCATTTTTCTCCCGTACCCTATCCGCTTCAGAACTCCGACACTCCTCAGTCGAGAAGGAAGCACAAGCCATCGTGGAGGCTGTTCGTCACTGGAGGCACTACCTCGCAGGTAGGAGGTTCACCCTCATCACCGACCAACGATCGGTTGCCTTATTGTTTGACAACTCGCAAAGGGGCAAAATAAAAAATGATAAAATCCTTCGGTGGAGGATCGAACTCTCCACCTATAGTTACGATATTAAATATCGACGGGGGAAGCTCAACGAGCCCTCGGATGCCCTATCCCGCGGGACATGCGCCAGCGCGCAGATCAGCCATCTGAAAGCCATCCACGTGGACCTCTGCCATCCAGGGGTCATCCGGCTCGCCCACTACATCAGAGCCCGAAACCTGCCTTTCTCCAACGAGGAGGTAAAAGCGGTCACCAGGGACTTCCCGATCTGTGCGGAGTGCAAATCGCACTTCTATAGACCAGACAGGGCCCACCTGGTCAAGGCTTCTAGGCCCTTTGAACGCCTTGCGATCGATTTCAAAGGGCCACTCCCCTCCACTAACAAGAACATCTATTTCCTCAACATCATCGACGAGTTCTCCCGATTCCCTTTTGCCATTCCATGCCCTGATATGACCTCCCACACAGTTATTAGGGCCCTGCATAGTGTCTTCACCCTGTTCGGTTTCCCCAGCTACGTGCACAGCGACCGGGGTACATCCTTTATGAGCGGCGAGCTGCGTCAGTACCTCCTCGACAAGGGCATCGCCTCGAGCAGGACTACCAGCTACAACCCCAGGGGGAACGGACAGGTGGAGAGGGAGAACGCGACGGTCTGAAAGACCGTCGTGCTGACCCTCCGGTCTGGAAAACTCCAAGTCTCCCAATGGCAAGAAGTCCTCCCAGACGCGCTCCACGCTATCAGATCACTCCTCTGTACAGCTACAAATCAAACCCCTCACGAGCGACTCTTCAATTTTCCTAGGGGCACTATCACGGGAGTCTCACTTCCGGCGTGGCTGAGGGCACCAGGACCGGTCCTCCTGAGGAAGCACGTCAGGGGGCACAAAATTGACTCCCTTGTTGAAAAGGTGCGCCTCCTCCATTCCAACCCCCAGTATACATTCGTGAAGTTCCCGGACGGTCGCCAGGACACAGTATCCCTTTGGGACCTGGCACCCGCTGGATCCGGCCCCCCCCTACCCCCACTGAGGAACCCCTTACCCCGTTCCCTATGCTGCTGCCCCCTAGCGCCCCCGATCCCGCAAACTCACCGAGCAACTGCTCGGCCCATGACCGCAAGAAACTTCAGAATCATGAACATTGCCCAGTCCATCACACAAACCTGCCTCCTATCCATTGACTCCATCTACACCTCCTGCTGCCTGGGGAAAGCGGGCAGCATAATCAAAGACCCCTCCCACCTGGCTTACTCACTCTTCCAACTTCTTCCATCGGGCAGGAGATACAGAAGTCTGAGAACACGCATGAACAGACTCAAAAACAGCTTATTTCCCGCTGTTCAGACTCCTAAATGACCTTCTTGTGGACTGACCTCATTAACACTACACCCTGTATGCTTCATCTGATGCCGGTGCTTTTATAGTTACATTGTATACCTTGTGTTCCCTTATTATGTATTTTCTTTTATTCCTATTTTTCACTTTACCTCGGTACATTTGACAATAAACAAATCCAATCCAATCCAATCCTGTACATCGTTGGACTGTGGGAAACCCACGCAGACATAGGGAGAACATGCAAACTCCACACAGACCACCCAAGGCTGGAATTGAACCTGGCTCCCTGGCACTGTGTGGCACCAGGGCAAATACCCCGCGCTACTATGCCGTCTGAAATAAAAACTGTGCTGAAAAAACTGAGCAGCGCTGTGACATCAAATATGATTCATGTTGGCTTTGAAACATATCTCCATTTCTCCCTCCACAGATGTTGCCAGAGCTGCTGAGATTTTCCAGCACTTTGTTTTTATTCAGCCTGTCAAGTATCCTGCATGTAGGTTGCAAATAACTGCTGGCACACTAAAACCTCTACTGTGGAGTAATTGAGAGGTCATCAGGATTTTGGCGCTGTCTCATACTCAGATTTCAGGCAAGCAAAAGCCTTCCTGTTAATGAATGTGGAAGAAAGATCAAAGATCAAGTTAGACTATGACACTCCTCCATAATTTTGAATGTCCAGTTGATCAGTGGTATTAGCAGAAACCTCAGAAGTTCAATTTATTATTTTCCTGGCCAGTAGACAACACTTAAGCTGAGGGGAAAGCAAAATGGATGAGAGGAAAATATAGGAACAATTCAATGAGTTTAAAAAAGGTTAGAGACCAAAAAAGTTATTTATTTATTTTATGGATGGCATTTCTAAATTTGTTGCAGAAGAAACATATTTATGAAGCTCCATGTAAAAATCAGTAAGTTATATTGGTCAAGATTTCTTCTGGACAGATCAATGACATCACACATCCATTCATTATGAATTTGATACCCTAACGCAGGCATTGTCAAACTCGGGGGCACGACCCGCGGGTGGATCATGGGCGGGTGTCGGGAGGGTCGCGGAGCTGTCTGTTGCGGCGCTCCCGATCGCGCAAAACTATGCGCATGCGCACCGAAGATCGGGCACGCATATGCAGTGCGGCCGCATTTTTTTGTATATGGTCGCAGCCTTTTTTTTTCAAGTTCGGGGGGCCAAAGGGACCTTTGTGGCCAAAGGGACCCAAAACCATTTTCTCCATTTTTGTCAGCAACAAACAAGGTAAGAGAAAATGGTGGGTCGCGGAGATTGGCTGGTGCGGGCCGCGAAGGTCAGCCGGCGTGGGTTGCGAAGGCCGGCCAGGTTGGGTCCCGAAGGTTGGCTGGTTGGTAAAAATGGGTCCCTGGAATAAAAGTTTGAAAAACACTGCCGTAATGCATATTGGGATCACTTATTAAGCCAATTTTATTCATCTTGCAATGACACCATGTCCACACAGGAGGGATGAATTGTTATGAGTGTCAAGCCATCTCTGGAAGCCATACAATCCTGTGGATTTATTGAGGGAGCCAATAATTTGGTGTGTTATGAGTTTGCCAACTTTGCCTGAACATATCTCGCGAGGTGTCATCACATGACCTCCTACCTTCAGCAGCCTCTCTCCCAGACTCCTGCTCGTAGTTACCCAACATGTGTATCATCACAGAGTCCTGCTTTTAAGGCTTTTCAATGAGTCCCTGTTTTGACTTTTGAAAACCTGGTCACCCTAAGTAAATAGGAGAAGCAGCCTAAGGTGAAATATGGTGGGTTTCCTCCGGGTGCTCTGGTTTCCTCCCACAGTCCAAAGATGTACAGGTTAGGTGGATTGGCCATGATAAATTGCCCTTAGTGTCCAAAATTGCCCTTAGTGTTGGGTAGGGTTACTGGGTTATGGGGATAGGGTGGAGGTGTTGACCTCGGGTAGGGTGCTCTTTCCAAGAGCCGGTGCAGACTCGATGGGCCGAGTGTCCTCCTTCTGCACTGTTAATCTATGATATGATCTGATAACCTACGTTCTTGTTAATTGCTTATGAATAGTTAACATATTTTAGGAACACGTTGAAAACCTGAATTATACAAGTGGGAAAGTGGACAAATAAGGTTTAGATCTCCATATATATTTATTTCAAATGATAAGTAAGAACTCCTGGAGCTCATGGGCACATTCATCACTATGGCTGTTCATTTGGCACCCTGGTGTTCCATACAGCAGAAATCCAGCTGCTTGTGGAGGTCAGGGATGAAAGGGTGGTTTTCCATCAACACACACCCACTACTCCTGCAATGCTCTAATCAAGGGGTCCAACCAGACTTTTTTTTTAGATTGTCTTATTTGGCTACTTTATATTTTCTCCAAAAAACAACTCTATATTTAATTCAACAAGCCCCCCAATATATCATAGAATCATAAAATTTACAGCGCAGGAAGCCATTCGGCTCATTGAGTCTGCACCCGCCCTTGGAAAAAAACACCCCATTTCAGCCCACATTTCCAACCTATTCCCGTAACCCAGTAACCCCCACCTAATGGGCGAGATTCTCCGGACTCACGACGGGTCGGAGAATAGCGGGCGTCGGAAATTTTTACGGCGACGCTGTTCCGACGCCCTCCCGCTATTCTCCGAACCCCGCAAATTGTCGGAGTCGCGTTTCCCGACAAACGCCTCCTTCCCGCCCCTGACACGACCAGAATCGCCACTGAGAGCCCCCCCGCTATTCACCGGCCCGGATGGGCCGAAGTCCCGACGTCATGGCGCCCTGTTTGGACGTCGTGAAACACACCTGCTTTTTAAATTCGTCAACCAGTCGGCCTGGCTGACGACTGCTTGGAGGAGGTCAGGGCACCACTCTGCGCACCGCTCAGCGCACCGTTCAGCGCACCGCTCGAGTCTGGCCACAACGGGGAAGGCATCCCTGGGAACGGGAGGGGGTCCAGAGCGGGGGCAGTGGGGGGGAGACGGGGGAGGCAGTGGGGGAGACGGAGGTGGCAGTGGGGGAGACGGAGGGGGCAGTGGGGGAGACGGAGGTGGCAGTGGGGGAGACGGAGGGGGCAGTGGGGGAGACGGAGGTGGCAGTGGGGGAGACGGAGGTGGCAGTGGGGGAGACGGAGGGGGCAGTGGGGGAGACGGAGGGGGCAGTGGGGGGCGACGGAGGGGGGGGGGGTTAGGTAGAGAGTGAGCCGTCCAACCCCGTAACAAAATGTCTGCCACCATGCCATGGTGTGCAGGTGACGAGGACACGGCCGCTGGTTCCCCTGTGGCTTCCGGCCACAGGCCACTGACGCACCCGTGAGGAGGCCATAGTTTACTGGCCGTTGGATGCAGAAAGTGACCAGGGGTTAGGCTGACCGCGTGTCAGCAGCGCGACCAGGCCACCGGGACACACTGGTATCCCATGGCTGGCAGCTGCCGAGGTGTCGACTAACGTCCGTCTAACATGTCCCGTTTCTCTGCCCCCCACCACCCTTCTGTAGGTTAGCACGATGCATGGGAACAGAACGGCTATGTTCTGCGCAGTGGTTGGGGCAGCTCTACTGGATTTGGAGATGCAGCAGCATCCACACCCACAACCCGCAGTGGCTGCAGGGCCAGCTGCAGCAGCAGAGGGAAGGGCCGAGGAGTTGCCAGTCGTCGAGCAGCATGGGGGGGGGGGGGAGGAGGAGGAGGAGGAGGAAGAGGAAGAGGAGAGAGTGAGGGTGCAGCCACGGCGTCAGAGGCGACGACCAAAGCCGAGGGTGTACCGTGTCCGGGTCTCTTTCCTAACAATGCCGGACATCACCTGCAGGAGAAGACTCCGGCTGAGTAGGCAGACGGTGATACATATCTGCGAACTCCTGTCGCACCTCGCCCCACGTGGAATGGGGGGAGGACACGCGATCCCGGTAGCCATCAAGGTGACGGTCGCTCTGAACTTCTATGCTACCGGCTCCTTCCAGTCTCCGAGCGGGGACGTCTCTGGGATCTCCCAGTCATCGGTGCACAGGTGCATCCGGGATGTGACCGACGCCCTCTATGCCATCGCCGAGCGCTACATCACCTTTCCCGAGGACCGTGCAAGTCAAGACTCACGAGCCCGTGGATTTGCCAGTGTGGCCGGGATACCGAGGGTTCAGGGGTCAATCGACTGTGTTCACATCCCCATGCGCCCGCCTGCTGTGGACAGGGACGTGTTCACAAACAGGAGGGGGACATACTCCATTAATGTCCAGGTGGTATGCGACCCCCACATGAGGTTCATGAACGTCTGTGCAAGGTTCCCAGGGAATGTGCATGACTCCTACATACTAGCGCAGTCGTTCATCCCTGCGATGTTTGAGGGACGTCCCCCCCGGCTGAGGGGCTGGTTGCTAGGTGACAGGGGTTATCCGCTGAGGTCTTGGCTGATGACGCCGATACGGAGGCCTCAGACCAATGCGATACAACGAGGCCCATGCAGCAACCAGGGGTGTGGTGGAGCGCTGCCTTGGCCTCCTGAAGATGAGATACAGGTGCCTGGACCGCTCCGGAGGGGCCCTGCAGTACCAGGCCGACAGGGTCGCTCGCATTGTAGTGGTCTGCTGTGCGCTGCACAACATCGCGATGCAGAGGGGAGATGACCTGTTGCAGGAGGCGGAGGGAGAAGCTAGTGGCAGTGGTGCCAGCACAGAGGAGGAGGAGGAGGAGGAGGAGGAGGAGGAGGAGGACGCTGGCGGAGTGGCGGGCGCAGCACGCAGACACGACCCAGGTGCTGGTGATGTCCAGGAGGCGGCACGACGGACCCGGCAAGGACGGCGGGCACGCGACGCCATGGTGGCAGCACGGTTCACGCATCGCATGTGACGTCCCCGATGAACACCAAACCACCACCTGCATCGCTAGTCATGCAGAGGGTCACCACACAACGGCCACCACCACAAACCCCCCCTCAGTGTACACTGCTCCACTTCGACATGACGCTTATCACTGGGTCCAGACGGAATGGCACAACATTGATGGCTGTGTCAGCGGGTGTGATCAGTGCCATGTGGAATGATGACAGCCCGCTCTGCGAAGAGCTGTGAGCTCAGAATCGTTAGAGAGAGTCTGACCCATGGCAATAGCTGAACCATCCACCTTGGTGGCCGCTGAGTTCGTCACTGACACTCCATCACGTGCCCGCGTGGGCTAGCTGTGGGAGGGGGGTAGGGGCAGGGACTGCACACCCGGCACCGAGGTTTCACCACCCGTCACCCCCAGCGACACTCGGTCACCATCACGATTCCTGTGGCTGTGGAACAATCACACGGTATTACAAGTAAGGTGGAACAGTGCGTTTAATATTAACAATTATTTACAGGTGCCCTAGCCCCTACAACTAAACTGTGCCCTTCACCCGTGCCAACTTACTCAGTGTCTATCTTAGTTGCCTTACGGGCCCTACCACTACGTCTAAGTGAATCCCCAGATGATACAGCAGGAGTGGAGGAGGATTGCTGCGAATCGCCCCCCTCGACTCGTTTCTCCTTGGCCAAGCGTTTCCTAGGGCGACCCGGCCTTGATGGGCCAGGCTGCTCTGCGGGCGTCTCGGGTGACATTGTGCCACCCTGCTCTGCCTGCTGCCCACCCGATGCACCAGGGATGGGACGGGGGGAGGCCGAGAATTCCGGGACGTCCCGTGATGGAGTTAATGGGACGGGCCCCGAAACCTCCTCCTCCCTCGGGGAGCCAAGTGGCCCCCGGGCCTCACTTTGGGACAGAGGTGCGAGCGGGGAGGTTCCCCGTCGCACCACCGACACCTGGCGCTGCCAGTCCTGGAGGCCTGCAACGGTATCCACCAGGATCCGAAGGTTTGCAGAGACGGAGTCCAGGGAGTTAGACATTCCCGCCAGGGACTGTGCGATCTCAACCTGATTGTGCACGACGCCATCCAGCACATGTGTCAGGCGGTTGATGCTCTCGGCGACTGACTGCTGCGACTGGCCAATGACCTGCTGAGACTCGGCCATGGCCCGCAGGGCGCCGGCAATGTCGGTTTGGCTCTGGCACATTGCTGCCTGTGAGAGGGCAACCCTGTCCAGGGCCGAGGATGACGCGTGCACATTAATCCCAACGTCTTGCATAACCTGACCCATTGCCTCCACCGCGGATGCCACCCGTGCGGTGTCGGACTGGGTCTCTGCCATGAGCGGCACCACTCCCTGCTCTTGGACGCGGATCGACTCCTCTAACAGCGTCTGCAGAGTCTGGAAGGAAGCCCTCATCCCGTCATTGTTTCCCTGGGTTTCCTGAGGCATCGGCTGTGCGGGTGGGTTGAGAAACTCCAGGAACTCCGAAAACGTCTGGGAGCCAGCTGCATTCTGGGCCTGGTCTGGCCTCCGCGAGTCCGGGCCCTCTGTTGCTCCGACCTCCACCTGCTGTACCTGCTCATCTGTGATGTGCCAACCAGACTGTGCCCCAGGAGACTCATCACTAAATAGGCCCGCCGGGGTGTGTATCTCTGGGATGATGGAAGTGGTGGGAGAAAGCAGTGCCGCAAGCCCGACGCTCTCAATGGTTAGGTCCTCGTCCAGGGTGTGGGGCCGCTCAGCGACAGGAGGGTTGTCCCTGGCCATTTCTGGTGGTGGTGGTGGACTTCGAACCCTCTGTGCGTCCTGGTCCGCAGATTGGGTTGGGGCAGATAGGGCTGCCCGCTGATCGGGCACCCTCTGTTGTGAGGCCCCGGGTGAGGTGGCGGCAGATTCCTGTCTCCGTCTGCAGCCAGACGGCCCTGGTCGTTCGGCATCACGTCTTAGGGAAGAGAATGAGACGGGTTATTTCGATTTGCTCGGCAGGCCGCTGGACGGTCCCAGTGGGCAGGGTGTGTGAAGGGACAGAGGATGGGGAGGTGTCCCAGTGGGCAGAGTGTGTGAAGGGACAGAGGATGGGGAGGTGTCCCAGTGGGCAGGGTGTGTGAAGGGACAGAGGATGGGGAGGTGTCCCAGTGGGCAGGGTGTGTGAAGGGACAGAGGATGGGGAGGTGTCCCAGTGGGCAGGGTGTGTAAAGGGACAGAGGATGGGGGGGGGGAGGGTGTTTGTCAGGGAGGGTTGTCTCACTTGCTGCAGTTCCGCCAACCTCGCATTGCGCGATATTGCGGGTGGCAGACCCCCCAACAAGGTCCAGTGCCCTCTGTTCAAAGGTGCTGAGGGGGTGCATGTTGGGCGAACCCCCTCCAGTCTTGTGCCGCTCACGGTGGTTATGACCGGCCTTGGCCTGTTGGGGGAGGAAACATAGGTAGATCATTACAAAACGGTAGGTATCAGAAGTCCGTTCTGATACTGGCACAGTTTGGGGGGGGGGGCAAGTTGTCATCAGATGATTGCATCTCTCCTCGGGGCCAGAGCGCTGGGTCTGTGACAACTTTGTGAACCACCCTCAAATAACTCTGCCCCAATCCCTCTCCCCCCCCCCCCCCCGGGCAGTTAAGGGGGAGGGATGGTTGTGACTAGGGGGCACCCTCATGGCACTTACCCTGGCAGACCTGGTGAGGTCGTGTAGCTTCTTTCGGCACTGCTCTGCTGAGCGAGGGGTCTGCCCCACAGCACTGACGGCAGCAGCCACGTCACGCCAGGCCTGGCGTACCGTGCTGGCAGGTTGGCGATGCCCCTCCTCTGCTCCACGGCATCGAGCAGCGCCTCGACGTCTGCATCAATAAAGCGAGGTGCAGCTCGCCTAGGCTCCGACATCCTGCCCGACAGATTCTGTGGTCGCCCGCGCCTTTTTACGGCGTCGGGCCGCGTCACATGGGCAGGTTCGTGTCGTCGTCGCGTTCCGTCGTCATCACGCACGTAATTGACGCGGCCGTGCTACTAGCCCATTTCCAGGAAGTGAATCGGTCGGGAAATGAAGCCTTCGCGACCGTCGTAAAACGGTCCCGATTTTTACGACCGTTTGCCGACTTTCCGCGGGTGCGGAGAATTTCGCCCAATATATTTGATATAATTGATTCTAAATATTCCTATATTTTCTCCAAAATATTCCACAATTTTGTTTTTTTAAATTATACCCCTATCTATTTAATTTAAAATCATTGATATTTATTTTTCAGTTTGTCTCTCTATTTTATTTCAAGCCTCCAATTCATTTAAATATGTCTTCATTTTATTCTAAATGCTCCTGTAATTTCTATTGAAGTATCCCTGTAATTTGAAGTATGTTGTTGTTTATTTAAAAATATTAAGCTATTCTTTTTCATTATCACAATATCAAAGACATGAAATGATTATTAGTGATGTCAGTGGATACAACTATTAATCCATTCAAGATCATTGCTAAAATTACAGATGGAGGAATCTAAAATGAATATTTGAAACATTCATACTCCGTTAATTCGTGATAATTAAATGTGTTTGCTTTCTATGTCACAACTGCTGGTTGTAAATGTTGTTGTTAACATTTTCTCAATCTGGGACACCTGTCAGTACTTATTAATTATGGAGATAAATAGCTTTGCCAAATGTATTCATGGCTTCAATCTCTTATTACAAAAGATGATGTGGAAATGGATTTTTAAATCAACATTAGGACTGTTTCAGATAAAATGATAGTGCACTTGTGTATATAACCATTACTTTCTCCCAGTGAGCCAGAGAAGACACAGCCAGAGTGAGACACAGCTAAGAGTGAGTTTGGGAATTTGAAGCTAGGTGGGAATTGAATTAAATTCAATCGGTAAGACTTTTCCTTTTTAAATTTAAAGAATTTAAATTAATCTAGAATTGTGCAGTGAAGGTTAACAAGGTGGTTACCTACTGTGGGGCCTCACGGTAGCATGGTGGTTAGCATCAATGCTTCACAGCTCCAGGGTCCCAGGTTCGATTCCCGGTTGGGTCACTGTCTGTGTGGAGTCTGCACGTCCTCCCCGTGTGTGCGTGGGTTTCCTCCGGGTGCTCCGGTTTCCTCCCACAGTCCAAAGATGTGCGGGTTAGGTGGATTGGCCATGCTAAATTGCCCGTAGTGTAAGGTTAATGGGGGGATTGTTGGGTTACGGGTATACGGGTTACGTGGGTTAAGTGGGGTGAGCATTGCTCGGCACAACATCGAGGGCCGAAGGGCCTGTTCTGTGCTGTACTGTTCTATGTTCTATGTAAGGGCTGCCCCACCCACTCACATAACTGGCTGGCAGTTAAGTGTCAGTCACCTTAATCGACTTTGATCCAAAAGCAGGTGGGGGAGGGGAGTCAACTCAGGTCAATTTAAAAGAGCAACTTGTAACTCACCCTCAGTGAGTTTTCCCAGTGAGCCAGAGAAGCCACAGCGAAGAGTGAGTTTGGGAATTTGAAGCTAGGTGGGAATTTGAGCTTGTGGGGGGAGGAGGCGCTTTTTATCCCTGGTAAGTGACTGGTAAGTAGTTTTTATTTTTAATTTTTATTTTCATTGGTATATTTATTTATTTTTTCTTCGTGTTTTTAAAAAAATTGTAGTTGTTGAAGTTAACCAAAGATGTAAGACATGGCAGGAGATCCCAGACACATGTCATGCCCCTCGAGTGTGATGTGGGAGCTCAGGGACACGCCCACTGTCCCTGGCTCCTTCACGTGCAAGAAGTGTGTCCAGTTGCAGCTCCTGTTAGACCGCTTGACGGCTCTGGAGCTGCGGATGGACTCACTTTGGAGCATCCGCGATGCTGAGGACGTTATGGATAGCACGTATAGCGAGTTGGTCACACCACAGGTGAAAGTTACTGAGGGAGATAGAAAATGGGTGACCAAAAGACAGAGCAAGAGTAGGAAGGCAGTGCAGGTGTCCCCTGCGGTCATCTCCCTGCAAAACAGATATACCACTTTGGATGTTGTTGAGGGAGATGGCTCACCAGGGGAAGGCAGCAGCAGCCATGTTCATGGCACTGTTGCTGGCTCTGCTGTGCAGCAGGGCAGGAAGAAGAATGGCAGGGCAACAATGATAGGGGTCTCAATCGTAAGGGGAATAGACAGGCGGTTCTGCGGACGCAATCGAGACTCCAGGATGGTATGCTGCCTCCCTGCTGCAAGGGTCAAGGATGTCTCGGAGCGGCTGCAGGACATTCTGGGTGTGGGGGGTGAACAGCCAGCTGTCATGGTGCACATAAGCACCAACGATATAGGTAAAAAATGGGACGAAGTCCTACAAGCTGAATTCGGGGAGTCTGAAGTTAAACTAAAAAGTAGGACCTCAAAGGTAGTAATCTCAGGATTGCTACCTGTGCCATGAGCTAGTCAAGAGTAGGAATGTCAGGATAGATAGGATAAATGTGTGGCTCGAGGGATGGTGCAAGAGGGAGGGATGCAAATTCCTGTGGCATTGGAACCGGTTCTGGGGGAAGTGGGACCAGTACAAACCAGACGGTCTGCACCTGGGCAGGGCTGGAACCGATGTCCTGGGGGGGTGTTTTCTAGAGCTGTTGGGGAGGGTTTAAACTAATGTGGCAGGGGGATGGGAACCAATGGAGGAAATCGGAAGGTAGTAAAACAGGAAAGTGGAAGGCAGAGGAGCCATAGTCAAAAATCAAAAAGGGCGACGGTACAAGGTACAGTGACTGAGGGAAGCTCAGTGAATAGGCCCAGTTATACTAAAAGGAATAAAACAGGAAGTAAAAACATAAATGGTAAGCGACGCGGCATGTTGTTAAATGAAGATATGAGTTCAATGACAAGGAAAAGGAAAATTAGGAGAAAAGTTAAGAGGAAATATAACTTAGGAGAGGTTACTGATCGAGGCCGAAAGGGAAAATTCTGGAAAATCTCAGCAAGTCTGGCAGCATCTGTAGGGAGAGAAAAGAGCTAACGTTTCGAGTCCGATGACTCTTTGTCAAAACTGATCAAGGTGTTGTAGCCACCGAAGTTGGCCACTGCCCGACACAAAATGGAGAATTGAAATGCATGCAGGGAAAATTGGACAATGTCAGAAAGACAAGCAGGCTGCAGAATATCTCTGTGTATTCTGCCTGCGAAGAAACCAGACAGCATTGAATCTAACAAGTTTGCATACTAATTGAGCGATTCCCAGTGATTCCTGGGCACAATGGACACAAACGAGAATAACAAAGGTCAAGCCAGACTCTTAGGCGCCAGCAGGAGTCCTGGACAATACGTTACAAACAGCCCCAAGAACTGCCCAGCGATCGAGAAACAGCCCCAGTATTGGGGAATTCAAACCAATCGATTGGTATGAGGTCCAATCGATTGCAAGCAGGTATAGGGTCTGCCCAGATGGGCGCAAAGCCCCTGTGACCTATAAAGGACAGATCCCAAATCCAGCTCTCTCTCTTAGCCGGCCCTCCCAGCAGAACACCTTTGCAGCAGCTCTCTAAGAACTTGAACATGAGAAGGAGAGGCCTGGCCAGCAGATACACTGACAAGTAAGTGTCAACCAATGCACGCTACGAGAATAGACACTCCTGACCCCTTAGCCCGTACCAACTGGGAAGCCTGCAGTCTCAGGACAGAACAAGAGGCCATTGTTCCCTGATCCAGTGTGTTCTCTTATCGAAGATAAGTATTGGCTTATAGTGGTAGGAATAGTTTAGTCCATTAGTATTAGTTGCATGAGTATCGATTAACTGTGTAATAATAAATGTGTTTGATTGAACCTTACTAACTGGTGTATTGAGTCATTGATCTGAACTTGAACTTGAACCTCGTGGTGGTATCATAAAGATACCTGGCGACTCTAGAGCTAAGGAATAAAACAGAGCCAACTGAGTGTTAAGCACACTCACCAGAACGAGCAACAGTGTTAAGATTCAAAACAGAGGTATAAAAGCCAACTTAAGTGTACTTTACCTGAATGTATTCGGAATAAGGTAAATGAGTTGATGGCGCAAATCATCATGAATGACTATGATTTAGTGGCCATTACTGAAACATGGTTGAAGGATGGTCACGACTGGGAGCTAAATATCCAAGGGTATCAAACTATTCGGAAGGACAGAGTGGATGGTAAGGGAGGTGGTGTAGCTCTGTTATTTAAGGATGACATCCGGGCAATAGTAAGGGATGACATCGGTGCTATGGAGGATAAGATTGAATCCATTTGGGTGGAAATCAGGAATAGTAAGGCGAAAAAGTCACTGATAGGAGTAGTCTATAGGCCACCAAATAGTAACATTATGGTGGGGCAGGCAATAAACAAATAAATAACTGATGCATGTAGAAATGGTACAGCAATTATCATGGAGGATTTTAATCTACATGTCGATTGGTTTAACCAAGTCAGTCAAGGCAGCCTTGAGGAGGAGTTTATCGAATGTATCCGCGATAGTTTCCACGAACAGTATGTAATGGAACCTACAAGGGAACAAGCGGTCCTAGATCTGGTCCTGTGTAATGAGACAGGATTGATTAATGATCTCACAGCTCGGGATCCTCTCAGAAGGAGTGATCACAATATGGTGGAATTTAAAATACAGATGGAGGGTGAAAAGGTAAAATCAAACACTAGTGATTTGTGCTTAAACAAAGGAGATTACAATGGGATGAGAGAAGAGCTAGCTAAGATAGACTGGGAGCAAAGACTTTATGGTGAAACAGTTGAGGAACAGTGGAGAACCTTCCAAGCGATTTTTCAGTGCTCAGCAAAGGTTTATACCAACAAAAAGAAAGGACAGTAGAAAGAGGGAAAATCGACCGTGGATATCTAAGGAAATAAGGGAGAGTATCAAATTGAAGGAAAAAGCATATAAAGTGGCAAAGATTAGTGGGAGACTGGAGGACAGGGAAGTCTTTAGGGGCAACAGAAAGCTACTAAAAAATCTATAAAGAAGAGTAAGATAGATTATGAGAGTAAACTTGCTCAGATAGTAAAAGTTTCTACAAATCTATAAAACAAAAAGAGTGGCTAAGGTAAATATTGGTCCTTTAGAGTATGAGAAGGGAGACTTCTTAATGGGAGATGAGGAAATGGCTGAGGAACTGAACAGGTTTTTTGGGTCGGTCTTCACAGTGGAAGACACAAATAACATGCCAGTGACTGATAGAAATTAGGCTATGACAGGTGAGGACCTTGAGATGATTGTTATCACTAAGGAGGTAGTGATGGGCAAGCTAATGGGGCTAAAGGTAGACAAGTCTCCTGGCCCTGATGGAATGCATCCCAGAGTGCTAAAAGAGATGGCTAGGGAAATTGAAAATGCACGAGTGATAATTTACCAAAATTCACTAGACTCTGAGGTGGTCCCGGCGGATTGGAAATTAGCAAACATGACACCACTGTTTAAAAAAGGAGGTAGGCAGAAAGCGGGTAATTATAGGTCAGTGAGCATGCATGGCCAGTGAGCCAGCAGCATGGGTTCATAAAGGGCAGGTTGTGCCTAACTAATTTAGTGGAATTTTTTGAGGACATTACCAGAGCGGTAGATAACGGGGAGCCAATAGATGTGGTATATCTGGATTTCCAGAAAGCCTTTGACAAGGTGCCACACAAAAGGTTGCTGCATAAGATAAAGATGTATGGCATTAAGGGTAAAGTAGTAGCATGGATAGAGGATTGGTTAATTAATAGAAAGCAAAGAGTGTGGATTAATGGGTGTTTCTCTGGTTGGCAATCAGTAGTTAGTGGTGTCCCTCAGGGATCAGTGTTGGGCCCATAATTGTTCACAATTTACATAGATGATTTGGAGTTGGGGACCAAGGGCAATGTGTCCAAGTTTACAGATGACACTAAGATGAGTGGTAAAGCGAAAAGTGCAGAGGATACTGGAAGTCTGCAGAGGGATTTGGATAGGTTAAGTGAATGGGCTAGGGTCTGGCAGATGGAATACAATGTTGACAAATGTGAGGATATCCATTTTGGTAGGAATAACAGCAAACGGGATTATTATTTAAACGATAAAATATTAAAGCATGCTGCTGTGCAGAGAGACCTGGTTGTGCTAGTGCATGAGTTGCAAAAAGTTGGTTTACAGGTGCAACAGGTGATTAAGAAGGCAAATGGAATTTTGTCCTTCATTGCTAGAGGGATGGAGTTTAAGACTAGGGAGGTTATGCTGCAATTGTATAAGGTGTTAGTGAGGCCACACCTGGAGTATTGTGTTCCGTTTTGGTCTCCTTACCTGAGAAAGTACTGGCGCTAGAGGGTGTGCAGAGGAGATTCACTAGGTTAATCCCAGAGCTGAAGGGGATTGATTATGAGGAGAGTTTGAATAGACTGGGACTGTACTCGTTGGAATTTAGAAGGATGAGGGAGGATCTTATAGAAACATATAAAATTATGAAGGGAATAGATAGGATAGATGCGGGCAGGCTGTTTCCACTGGCAGTTGAAAGCAGAACTAGGGGGCAAAGCCTCAAAATAAGGGGAAGTAGATTTAGGACTGAATTTAGGAGGAACTTCTTCACCCAAAGGGTTGTGAATCTATGGAATTCCTTGCCCAGTGAAGCAGTTAAGGCTCCTTCATTAAGTGTTTTTAAGATAAAGATAGATAGTTTTTGAAGAATAAAGGGATTAAGGGTTATGGTGTTCAGGCCGGAAAGTGGATCTGAGTCCACAAAAGATTTGCCATGATCTCATTGAATGGCGGAGCAGGGTCGAGGGGTCATATGGCCTACTCCTGCTCCTAGTTTTTATGTTCTTATGTTTTCCTTAATCTTAGCTGTTCTCCCTGCTCAGGACTTATCTCCATTTGCTCAAGTACAGGTGATGCAGACTTGAAAAGATATGACAGGCAACTGGTTTAGTCATCCATCCCATATCTGACAGGACGCGCAAAACACTGCTCTCATCTGCGAAAAGTGTGGACAATTCCCAGTTCATCCTAAAATGCATAAGTAGCTCCAGTTTATCTTCAGCAAACTGTCTTCTTCAACGCCTCTCCCTTCCACCCTCCTCCAGCAAGTGTGAGGACCTCATGGAATTCTTTGTCACTGCTATCAAGACCATTTGATCAGCTGCCTTCGCTGAATTCCACCCTTCCACTAGCCCATCTGGACAAACCTCCATGAATGCTGCCCCCTGCCCTGGCCCTGAACTTGCAGCTTTTCCTCATGCTCTTGCTAAGTTCATTTTATCCAGTCGACTCCTGTTCCCTCTCCCCTATTACCATTAAAATTCTAATCACCCAACTTCCCCTCCTGGTCCCCTAAATTAGCTGTTGGAAGAAAAAGATCCCTCTCTTCCTGTGTTGTCCCTGACTCCTTTAATTTTGTTGCCATTACCCTGTACTCAAAATAACCAACCCTTGACCCCACCGCCCTTGCAAACTACCATCTTATCTCCAACCTCCCTTTCCTCTCCAAAGTTTTGTCATCTCCCAAAACCATTCCCATTTTTCTGGCACTCATAACTGATCCTTCTAATCAGGTTTCTGCTCCTGCCGCAGTACTGTAACAAATAATTTCAAAGTCACAATAAGAATCTCTTGCAATGGTTTCTCTTCTGCTTCTCAGAGTGCTAAATCTGGGGTTCGCCAAGGATCTATCCGTGACCCACTCCTATTTTCAATTGCATAATGCCCCTCCGTGTCTTCCAAAGGCACAGCAATAGTTTTCACATGTGCATTGACAACAATTAGTTCTGCCTCACCACCACCTCTCTTGACCCCTTCACTGTTTCCAAATTATCAGGCTGGTTATCTGATAGCCACTTCTAGTTGAGTAGAAATTTCCTCCAATGATATATTGGGAAGACTGAAGCCATTGTTTTCGGTCCCCTCACCAAACTGTACACTGAAGACACTAACTCGGTCCTTTTCCCCAGCAGCTTTCTGAAATTAAGCCAGACTGTTTGCAACCTTGGTGTAAAATATGATCGCAAACCCGTATTCATGCTAAGACCACCTATTTCCACCTCGTAACATCACCTGACTTTGCCCCTATCTCATCTCATCTGCTGCTGGAACCCTCATTCGTGCCTTTATTAGTTAATAATAATAATAATAATTGCTTATTGTCACGAGTCGGCTTCAATGAAGTTACTGCAAAAAGCCCCTAGTCGCCACATTCCGGTGCCTGTTCGGGGAGGCCGGTACGGGAATTAAACCCGTGCTGCTGGCATTGTCCTGCATTACAAGACAGCTGTTTTGCCCACTGTGCTAAACCAGCCACAGACTTCCAGACCCGACCATTTCTTTTCCTTTGTTTAATTTTTCCAATTAAGGGGCAATTTGGCGTGACCAATCCATCTCCCCTGCACATCTTTTGGGCAGGCACGGGGAGAATGTGCAAGCTCCACACAGAAAGTGACCCGGGGCCGGATTCAAACCCAGATCCTCAGCGCCGTGACGCAGCAGTGCTCACCACTGCACCACCATGCCAACCGACCCAACTATTCCAGTGCACCCCTGGCTGGCCTCACACATTCTACCTTCTATAAACTTGAGGTAGTCCGAAACTCTGCTGTTTGTACCCTAGGCTGAAGAAAGTCTCGTTCACCTATCACTCCTCTGCTCACTTACCTACATTGGTTTCCAGTCAAATGTCTTGATTTTAAAATTCTCATCCTTGTTTTCCAACCTTACCATGGCCTCACTCTTCCCTATCTCTGTAATCTCCTCTAACCTCACAATCCTCTGAGGTAATTGTGTTCTCTAAATCTGGTCCCTTGCACGTCCTTGATTTTAGTTGCTCTATCATTGGTGGTTAAGCCTTCAGTTGCCTAGCCCCAAGCTCTGGAATATTCTCTATGAAAATCTTTACATCACTTTCCTCTAAGATCCTACTTAAAACCAACCTCTTCGCTCAAGCTTTTGGTCACCTAACTTAATACCTCCTTTCGTGGCTTAGCATTAAACTGTTTCATAATACCCTTTTGAAGTGCTTTAAGACAACTCATTCTGTGAAAGGTGTTATCTAAATATAAATTGTTGTTCTTGGGTCAGAGTTTCATATGTCTGGGTCAGACATGTGCCTGACCTGGAAGTGTGTAAAATCTCGTGAGAAGATGTCAGGAGCATTTTCAGGTTGGTGGTCAAGATCGCAAATCAGATGCCTGTCCGTCAACAATTAAAGGGCCAATTAAGGCTATTAAAAGTCCAATCGACAGAGATTTTATGCTGCCTGTGCTATTTTCAGCTCATTGCACTGGGAAAACAGGTGAGCACCCATTCCATTTTTTGCATTTCTTCATCCAATGGTTCCCGGAGCAGTAGCAGTTTCTCTGTGATAGAGTTGGTAGCTGTGCGAGTATTGGGTTTAGTTTGTGTTTCCTAGTTATCGTTAACCATTTGAAGCATGACTTTCAGCATTTCTGGACTTCCCTGGAACATGTTCCGGAGGATTTGAGGACAATGTTCCATCATTTGCAAGGCACTGGTCTTCTATATCTAATTTAATGGGGATAGTGTTCTCTGCTGGTGGGACCTCCTTCAAAGAGGAAGAGAAGGAAGGAGGGAATGGAGGCAAGGTGAGTGCAGGTAGCGGCCCAAGCACAGACTTGTAAGAAGAGAGGCATGAAACTCAGTTGGTGCAGGATCAGCAGGGAGGGCAAGGAGGGAAGCGATGCAGAAGGTGCCACTACCCAGCAGCTAGAATATGCAGGCAGCACACCAATTACCTCCAGGTGTCTGAGGTCCAGTGCTGCAAGAGGCTCTGCCTCTTTAGGGACACAGTGACATAAATTTGTGACTTGATGGGTCACAAAATCACCTCCAATTGCATCATCCCATGCTGGTGGCAATGAAGGTCTGGACGACTCTCAAACTCTACACCTCTGGTTCAGTGGGGGTCTGTGCAGCATCTTTCATTCAGCTGCACAGTTGTGTCAGCTACTGACTGATGCCACCTTTAGGCGCATGCACACATTCATCCACTACCGGACAGACAAGGGCAGCCAGGCAAAGAATGCATGAGGGTTCATGACAATGGCTGGGTTTACTATAGAGTACATGCATGTAGCCACCAGGACACCAGCAAGCGAGCTAGGATTCTCCATCAGCAGAAGGGATAGAATGTGCAGATTGTCTGTAACCATAGGGTGCAGATTGTCTGTAACCATAGGATACAGGTTCTGCAAGTCTGTTCATGTTATCCAGGGAGCTCCAGGATTCTATATCTTGCTGCACTTCCAGGCTCCGAGGCTTTGTGGTTCCTGAAAGATTAGATGAATGGCTCCTGGGTGACGAGGGCTATCCCTTTAAGAGATGGCTGATGATCTCACTCCAGCACCCAAGAACTGAGGCAGAGAGATATGTCATGCATCTACAAGAGTGATGTTGGGAAGGACTGTTAGGCTGCTTAAGATGGACTTCTGATCCTTTGACCAAATAGGGAGATTATTGCAGTTTCCTCCCGAGCATCTTTCCTTCATAGTTGTCATGTGTGCTGCACCAAGTGCTGCACTTGGTGGGGGCTGAGGAGAGTGAAGTAGGGCAACAAACCAGTGAGGATGACTCCAGTGATGGGTCTGACAATCCCGGGATCACACAGGGTGAGGACTTCGAAAAGGACAACATGAACATTCGGGGGCAGAGACATGAGGAATGCATTAATCCAACAAACCTTCAGCTGGGCACCAAAGGAATGGATGCCGACTCAATCCAGTGATGAGGTCTCACTCACAATAAAACTTTCCTTCAGAGCCCAATCCAGAAATGTTGCACCACAAAGATCCTTTTGCATACAAGTTTGTACAACATCTAGCCAATGTACAAAACATGTAGCCAACACAGCCATTGGACTAAGGAAAATGTTTATGTGACTTAAAATAAGAACCATGATGTGGAGATGCCAGCGTTGGACTGGGGTGAGTACAGTAAGAAGTCTTACAACACCAGGTTAAAGTCCAACATGTTTGTTTCAATGCCCCTTCCTCAGGTGAATTCTCCGAATAGCTCCGAAAGCTAGTGTTTGAAACAAACATGTTGGACTTTAACCTGGTGTTGTAAGACTTCTTACTGTAAAATAAGAACAGCATATAAATTTGCCAAACCTAAAGTCAAAGTAATTATTACAAATAATGTCACCTGTGACACACCCCTGTCATGCTTAAGGTGCTAGAAACGTATGCCTGCCAGTGCTGCATCTTGGTTTTCCCCCCCACTGGTAATTGCATTGGAGGCAGCTTGCTGACTTTGTTGCTGTGGTGGCCATGTTGCCCTTGGCGGGTGTCCCATGACCATTGGTAGCTGAGCTGCCTCCAGCTGGGAAGGAGGATCCAGCCCCATGGTTGAGCACTCCTCAGATGTCGCTTTGGGAGGATTAGCAGATATGGCATTCCCTCGCCGGTTCTGTGGCAGCGGTATTGACTTGTCTTCTCGGGACGGGGAAACAATAATAAGCCTCCATTAGGTGCTCTGTCTCCCTGAAGGTCCATTCCAGGTCCCCCCACCCAGACATTAAGAGGGCCACTTCACTGTGTCTCACCTCATCCTCTAGTGCACTGAGGTCACTTGTGTGAATATTCCAGCCTTGGCAGCGCAGACTTCAGAGTCAGTTGGCTTATGCATTCACACCTCTGAGCCATCTAACTACACTTCCACACAGGTCCATGCATTCTCAGCACTTCCCTTGTTGACTACAGAAGATCATTGATTTTTTTTGTGGTGCTGAAATCACATGGAGAGTACCATGTTGTGCCAAGCAACGACCTCTGGTTAGAGCTTTTTTGTCAGATGGGGTGGCCTTATCTTGCTGCCCCTGGGCATGAGAATGTTCCACCTGACAATGACCTCCTCCATCTGCTCCCCAGCACTCATTGGAAAAAGTGGGGGCAGGTGCAGAGTTCCCACCTATCTTGCCACCTACCTTCTATGAGCAACAAGGGCTGAGGCCATGACTGCAGAAAAGAGAGTTATTGGAACCCTTCCAGATAGCTCCCTCTCCCTTACCCACACCCCTGGCAGCCTTCAGAGAGCTGTCCCTTTCATTTTTAAACCCCCCCCCTCCCCGGCTCTCCATTGGACCCAATGCGTTTCCACTCTCCCCACAATGCAAACTTAATCGGTCACCCAGGATAATATTGCATTAAAAATGATTTTCCATTTCGGTTCTCCCACTGGAGATGAATTGCAGGCAGTCTACAATATCCTTAGGAGCGTAGACCTGCAAACAATCCAGTATTCCTTGCCATGCAAATTTATGCATGCCATGGAATACAAAGGGATTCCCGAGAGTTTCTGCTATCAGGCTGCCTTGAGCAGGTGGCTCGATAGCAAGGTCCGGCGGCCAGCCACCCTTCCCCTCCACAACACAAATAGAGCCCCCCCGAAAGCACCACACAGCAGCCCCCCACCCCAAATTCCTGGGTGCTCCCACTACTCCCAAGTACGGGGGGGTGACCCAACTCACACACGGGACCTCTGTAATAGAAGGATATCCCCAAGCGACCCCTGCAATAGACTCTGTACCCCATGGCTGACCCCTGGTAAGTCCCCCCCCCCCCAACAGTATCCAATGCGATATACCTGTTACTAAGGGGAACGACCACAGGGGATCCCTGTACTGTCACCCATCTATCTTTATTCTTTGGCGTAACTACCTCCCTGAAGCTTCTATCTCTGAGTCTCAGAGTTGAAAAGGCAGAATCGTATGAGACCAGAAAGGTATCTACAATAGTGCTAAGGTTTGTGAGAAATTACTACAGTTTAGGAGATATAGGTTAGGAACCTGCAGCCCTTCACTATGGCAGAGCAGAGGCCGATGGATCTGCTCAGTGGGATTGGAGAGCAGGCAATTGCTGAGGCAGAGGTCGGCATTGAAGATCCAAGTGATCCTCCGATGAATTGCAATGTCCCTATAGCATGTGTCACCCTTCGCCCCCCCACACCACTCCTACTCACAATCTAACAATGTGTTTTGTCTTTTGTCTTGCAGGATCACCTGGCGATGAGGCGTGACTATCTGGTTGCGACCCCAGCAACAACCCCGCAACTCGCCTGACAACGAGGCGAGACATGCTGGTGACGCACACCTCCAGTCGCCATCTCGCAATCTCGCATCACCCCAGTGCCAATCCAGGGACAATATTGACTTCTTATCACTGCTGGCAGATGGCCTCCACCCCAGAGACATTGGGTGGGATTCACCGGTTGCCGACGCCGAAATCACGTTCGCCGATCGGCCGGAGAATCCCCGTTTGCGCTGAAATTGGGGGGGGGGGGGGGGGGGGGGGGGGCAGTGCCACTTTTGCGATGCTCAGCCACCTCAAAAATGGCACGCCTTCAGGACGGCCTCAGGACGTCACCTGAGGCCCTCCCCGACGCTCCGTCCCAGATGGGGCGTGGAACACTTTTTTTTTCGTGAACAAGGCACCTGAACCGCATCTTCAGCACGCCATTTCACTGATCGTTCTCCACGTTGGTCTGAGGCCTCCGGGTGTGTATTGCCAGGCACAACCGCAGTGGATAACCCCTGTCGCCCAAGAGCCAACCCCTACCTGGGGTAGCGCCTCGAAAATGTCGGCAACCGTCAAATGCGCCAGGATAAAGCTGCTGTGAGTGCTGCTGGGTATGAGGCGCAGACGTGCTTGATGTGTAGCTGATGACCACACACCAACTGTAGATTGAGGGAGTGGAATCCTTCCGGTTTGTGAAGGGCACTTCCCTCATGCGGCGGTGCTCGGAGGGGGTCATGTGTTCCGTCGATCACCCCCTGGACTGGGAGCATCCCAGTGATGGTGGCGAATCCCGCTGCCAGGGCATCCTGGTGGACTCAGTTGATATTGTGGTTGATGTATTGTTCGTCCGGGCATCTAGGGCCTCTGTTAAAACACAGATGCACCTGTGCACAGCCTGTCTGCTCCCTCATAACCCCAGTTCTAGATGCACCATGATCCGGCAGATATGCCGTGGGGTCTCCCTGGATAATGGAGTCTTCGGTCTCACACTCGGTCCAGCAGGTCCTCTAATGGCAGGCACTGCCGTTTTACACTGGGCCTGATGCAGCAGCTCCTTCCCACCTCCTCCTTGGCCTGTTGGGCGACCGGCTCTCCGTCATCACTGGCTGGCTCCTTCTCCTCTGCAGGGCCCTCCCTGAGTGACTCTACAGCTGCACTGTGTCCGCAAGGGCTCCCACAGCCAGGCTGATGCCAACCATTCTTGGTTGGATTCCAAACTCCATTATCTGCAGACATGTCCCAGCCCATCGAAGGACAGACATGTTAGCATGATGAGTACTCTTTGTCCATCCAGGTCCAACAGGCTGCACAGTGGTCCTGGCTTGCACTGCAGTTCCTGCCCCTGAATGTACCCACCCACCGATCTCATTACCACCCCCACTCTCGGCCACTCCCCCTGACACTTTGCTGTCGGCACTGCACCACTGGCCCCTGGGGCCTGTAAATCCGCGCCACCTGTCCCTGCTGGCAGAGGCACTGGCGGCTGGAGGTACCCATGTTAGTGGTATACTCTGCAGCCGCTGTCCTACACCGCCTTCTGGGGTCCACTGTGGGTATCCACCATGGTGGGCCATGTGATCCCGGCCAGTAGTGTGGCACTAGGTTGTGGGGGAATGGGCGCAGTGCGCCACTGACAGGCACCATGCTTTGTGGCATGCATGTGGGCAGGGCCCACTAATCAGGCGCAGCCAAGGGGTTGGGCACCTGTTGGGACCATAGCTGTGGTGTGCTGTAGGTCCTTTGTTGCTACTTACCTGAGGGCAGGATGGGTAGGGGCATGGGTGTAGTGAGCAGGCAGAGATTGGTGGCAGCAGGAGGTCCTCGGTGTGGGCTAGCTGATGGTATCACTGACAGGATGTCTGTCCTGTGAGGAGCATGTGTCAAGGAGGGTGCCAAGGCCATGATGCATGCACCCGCCAGTCGTACGTGTTCTGTGGCTCCCCTGCTGCCCCTGCATTGGGGCAAAGCTTTGGATGTGTACACTAGGATGTGCCAATAACTGGTAGGCGATGGGCTGCGCTGGACCATGCCCCGCCAGTGGATGGGTCAGCAGGGGTGCTGGGGAGAAGGGATTGACTGGAGAGGTGGGGGCTCTGTGCATCTACTGGGGACAGTGGGCAGTCAGCGAGAAGGCTGCCTTGCAGTCTGTGGCAATGGCAGTCCATGTCCAGACACCCCCACCCAGTGGTACAACTGTCAGCCCCACGTTGCACTTTTGGGGACATTACTTACCTCCTCTCTCTCCCTCAGCAGCTACTGCGTTTTTCTCTCGATTTAAATACCACAAGTGAACCGCGCCATCATCACTTCTGTCTGGCAAGGCGGAGCACTGCGGGAAGCTGGAGACTATTGCGTCAATCCGTTAATGAGATGTTAATGTATGCTACTGTACATTTTGCATGCCCAAGCCGGTGTACGCCGGGAGTGCATTCAGGCCATGATTGAGGCGCCGGAGCATGGCATTCCACTGGACGCCCGGCACTGACTTCGATTTTCGGCTGACGCTATATTCTCCACTTCATCGCGATTTGCAATTCCGGTGCTGGCCGATGGAGAATACTGCCCATTATTTGAAGTAATTCTGGAAATCGACCTTGAAGTTTGTGTGAAAGCCTTTTCGACAAAGGAAATCTGAAAGGAAAGATGAAAGTGATACATTGATGGAAGGAGTGGAGGGAAAGTATAATTTAAAAGAAACTTGAAAGTATGACTTTCGAAAACAGCATTTGAAATCACTTGTGCGTGGAAGCCAGATTTCAGTGTGTGAACCACTCCGGCCTCGGGCTGCCCCGAACGTGCGGAAGCCTCCGCCGGCCGGCACACGTGTATCTGTTGGTGTCATCCCATCGCAAATGCAGGGGGGTTCTTCTCCGCACCGGCCATGGCAGAGGTTGACAGCGGCCGGTGCGGAGTGAAAGAGTGCCCCACAGCACAGGCCCGCGGATTGGTGGGCCCCGATCGCAGGCCAGGCCACCGTGGGGGCACCCCCAGGGGCCAGATCCCCCCGAGGACTCTGCAGGCCACCTGTGGAGCCAGGTCCCGCCGGTAAGGACCGGTTGTGATTTATGCCGGCGGGACCGGCCGAAAACGGGTGGCCACCCAGCCCATCACAGGCCGGAGAATCACCGGGGAGGCCGCTGCCAGCAGCCGCCGACCGGCGCACTGCGATTCCCGCTCCCGCCAAAACCCCGGTGCCGGAGAATTTGGCAGCTGGCGGGGTCGGGATTCACGCCACCCACCCGCCAATTCTCCAACCTGGCGGGGGGTCAGAGAATCCCGCCCAAGATTGCTCATGGAATAAGAACATCTGGGGGATTTTCAGGCGAAATCTGCAGACATTCACTTGGTTTCAGAGAGCAGTGCGTCTTATCACAGCCATATGATGTGCTTAAAAAGGACTTTGTTTGTTAATGAGACTATTGTAGTTTAAGATGTACTTTGGATGGATGAATGGATTTGTTTATTGTCACGTGACCCGAGGTACAGTGAAAAGTATTTTTCTGCGAGCAGCTCAAACGGATCATTTACTACATGAAAATAAAAGAAAATACATAATAGGGCAACACAAGGTACACAATGTAAATACATAAACACTGGCATCGGGTGAAGCATACAGGAGTGTAGTATTAATCAGGTCAGTCCATAAGAGGGCTTTGTAATCTGTGTTAATATGAACATTTGTGTAATTGTTAAGATACGGGGGAGGGAGTAAATGAGTATTATATTGTTATAACCTGCCTGCTTACCATTGGCTGGGGAGAAATGACAATCCCACAATTCTATGGGAGTATGAGTATCCCCAATGAGGGGGGGGGAGGGGGGGGGGGGGGCGGAGAAATCATTAGCAGACTGTCTACACCGCTGAAGCCACCTCCCTGGATTTTTGTTGGATACAGGTTGGAAGTTGTTTTCTATTACACCATGCGTCTGTATGGACGTTTGGATGCTTTTGATGCTGCGCTGGAAAGCTGGAACCAGTACGCACAAAGGATGCATTACTATTTCTGGGCAAACAACATCACCGAAAATGAGCGGCAGGTGGTCATATTGCTCACCGCCTGCGGCCCGCATACGTTTGGGGTGATTAGGAGCCTTACGTACCCAGTTGCGCGGACACCAAAACGTTTGATGAACTTGTGAACTTAGTGGGGCAACATTTTAACCCAACCCCATCCACGATAATCCAACGTTACCAGTTTAATACCACTGAGAGGACCCCAGGAGAATCCCTTGCCAGGCTACGCAAGATTGCGGAGTACTGTGACTATGGTGAGACCTTATCAGAAATGTTACAGGACCGTTTGGTTTGCGGTATTAACAATGCGGCCACCCAGAGAAAGTTGTTAGCCGAGCCAACATTGACTTTTCAACAGGCCATTCAAATAGTATTGACCCGCGAGAGCGCAGAATGAGGAGTGCAGGAGTTACAGGGAATGGAGGTGCATGCCTTGGGGCGCAACCCCTTCCGTCCGAAAGCGTCCCCCTGCACCCCTGCGGTACCTTGGGCGAGGCGACGTCAGGATCGACGCCAGTGGCCGTCGGACATTCCTCCCCGAAGGGAGCCTTCTCCAGAACCAATGGATGAGGAGCCATGTCCGTGTCAGACTTGCAGGCGCCGACCCCGCCGTGGACGCCGGTCCTGGGGGCGCCAGAGGCCCCATCGTTCGGAAAGAGACTGGGGCCAGGCCAGGGGGCAGCCCAGGGGCCATATCTTTCATTTGGATGAATCTGCGGCGACTACTCCAGAGGACATGGAGACGGAGGACGACTGCCTGCAGCCGCATTGTGTAGCAGCTCCCCGTGTGGCCCCTATTAAAGTGACAGCACGGGTCAAGGGTCACCCGCTTGTGATGGAGTTGGACACTGGCGCAGAGGTCTCCGTCATCGCCCAGAGGACATTCGACCACATCAAGCAGGGTATACAGACCCTTACATTAACCGACACACAGGCCAGGTTGGCCACCTACATGGGGGAACCATTGGACATTGCAGGAACTACGATGACCCCTGTTGTTTATGGACGCCAGGAGGGTGGTTTCCCACTTATTGTGGTGCGCGACCATGGGCCCAGCCTGTTGGGTCGGGACTGGTTGCGCCATTTGCGGTTGCAGTGGCAGCACATTCTCCACACAGTTTCTGGAGGGTTGACTGAGGTGCTAGGACGATACCCAAATGTATTCCAGCCCAGTTTGGGGAAAATAAAAGGGGCTGCAGCCCGAAAACAAGTCGAACCAGGAGCCACGCCGCACTATTTCCGGGCGCGCCCGGTGCCTTACGCCTTGCTCGAGAAGGTAGAAGGGGAGCTCACTCGTTTGGGTATCATCAGGCCCGTCCGTTTCGCTGACTGGGCAGCACCAATTGTACCTGTAATGAAGCCAGATGCCACAGTTCACTTGTGCGGCGACTATAAAGTTAGTGAAAACATCTTGCCGACTCGACTGATACCCAATGCCTCGCATAGAGGATCTCTGCGCAAAGCTTGCAGGCGGACTCTCGCTCACAAAATTAGATATGAGTCACGCCTACCTACAGTTGGAGTTGGACCCTGCCTCCTGGCCATATGTAATGGTTAATACACACCGGGGCCTGTGTGAATATACACGTTTGCCCTTTGGAGTATCCTCTGGCTGCGCTATTTTTCAATGCATTATGGAGGGCATTTTGAGAGGTTTCGTTGCTGTCTACTTAGATGATGTTTTGATCACAGGGACGTCAGAGCAGGAACATTTGGAAAATTTGGAGGTTGTCCTTAGACGCTTTTCGGAAGCTGGAGTCCGTTTACGTCGCAAAAAGTGCGTCTTTCAGGCAAAGGAAGTAGTCCACCTGGGTTATCGGGTGGACCGCAAAGGTTTGCACCCCGTCGCAGAGAAGGTGCGCGCGATTCAACAGGCCCCCGCCCCGACTGATACTTCGCATCTTTGTTCGTTTCTCGGCCTCGTAAACTATTACGGAAAGTTCCTCTCCAATCTGGCAAATATGCTGCATCTTCTGCGAAAGAAGAATCACACCTGGGTTTGGGGTCAGCCGCAAAAAAAACACTTTCTGGCAGGTAAAACAACAATTGTCGTCGTCTGGGTTACTAGCCCACTATGATCCTGGAAAGCCTTTGCTCGTCATGTGATGCATCCCCGTATGGTATTGGGGCCGTCCTGTCCCACAAGATGGAGAACGGGGCTGAGCGGCCGATAGCTTTCGCCTCCCGCACATTGACTGCAGCGGAAACAAAATGTGCGCAGATTGAGAAGGAGGGCCTGGCAGTGGTCTTTGCGGTGAAACGTTTCCACCAGTACGTACATGGCCGCCACTTCACTATCGTGACTGATCATAAGCCTCTGCTGAGACTTTTCAGAGAGGATAAGCCAATACCACCCATTGCTTCCGCACGGATCCAGCGCTGGGCTTTGTTGCTCGCTGCATACGAGTATTCTCTGAAGCACAAACCAGGAACCCAGATAGGGAATGCCGACGCACTGAGTTGATTGCCTTTATTGACTGGCCCCATGTCGACCCCCACAACCAGTGAAGTGGTTGCAACCCTAAATTTTATGGACACCTTGCCTGTCACGGCATCACAGATCCGTGAGTGCACCCAGACGGAGCCAGTCCTGTCAAAGGTTTGGCACATAGCCCTGTATGGTGGGCAGCATAGACAGCTCCCAGGTGAGTTGCGGGCATTTTCCTCCAAGCTGTCCGAATTCAGCGTGGAAGATAGCATCCTTTTGTGGGGGACGCGTGTGATTGTCCCAGAAAAAGGACAGGAGCTGATACTGAGAGACTTGCACAATGGGCATCCAGGTGTGACCAAAATGAAAATGATGGCCCGGTGTTATGTCAGGTGGCCAGGCCTCGACACCGGCATTGAAGAAGGTGGCCCAAAACTGCTCCATTTGCCAGGAGCATCAGAAGCTTCCGCCGTACGCGCCCCTACATCACTGGGAATGGCCAGGGTGGCCTTCGGCGCGCTTGCATGTGGATCTCGCTGGCCCTTTTCAAGGATCCATGTTCCTTCTATTAATCGACACCCAGTCTAAATGGCTGGAGGTGCATAAGATGGGAGGCACAACGTCCTGTGCAACAATCGAGAAGATGCTTTTGTCTTTCAGTACACATGGCCTCCTCGAGGTGCTGGTCATGGACAACAGCAATCCGTTCACAAGTGAGGAGTTTGCGAGGTTCATGAAGATGAACGGCATATGCCACATCCGCACTGCCCGTTACCACCCGGCTTCAAATGGGTTGGCGGAGTGCGCAGTGCAGACATTCAAACGAGGCCTAAAGAAGCAGTCTTCTGGGTCGGTGGACACGAGACTGGCTCGTTTTTTGTTTTCATACAGGACCACCCCCCATGCAGTGACTGGGGTAGCTCCCGCAGATCTCCTAATGGGCTGGAGACTTCGCACCGGCCTTAGCATGGTTTTCCCGGACATTGGTGCAAAAGTACGCCACGCACAAGAACGATAGGGACATGGTTTTTCTCGGCATCGGCCGATTCAGCAGTTTACGCCCGGTGACCCAGTGTTCGTTCGGAATTTTGCTGGTGGTGCCCAGTGGGTCCCTGGTGTAATCTTTCGCCAAACAGGCCCTATCTCTTACCAGGTGCAAGCCCAGGTTTGTCTCCAGTGCAAACATGTGGACCATGTTCGGTCCAGAAGACTATCCCTTCCAAAGATTCCCCGCCCCAGGAGCTCATTTCTACAGCCGCAGAGACCAGACGCAATGGAAAGTATTCCTCACAATCTTTCTCTGGTGCCTCACTCAAAGCCTGCGCAGTGCGTGACAGAACCGGGTGGATATAGAGACGCCGAGATGACGGAGGCAGCAGACTCTGACTCCGAGATGGAGACACAAGACACCTCAGAGGGGGAATCTTCGGGCCCACGGTCCGTGGATGTACAACCGTTACGCTGTTCATCATGGAAGCGCCGGTATCCATCTCGTTACACGCCGCCTGATCCAGCGCCTCGTGCAAATGGTGTCCGGCCTGCGGCAAAACGAGTCCGATGCCCTCCTTCGCCAGGGTCTTCGGTGGATTCCTTGGACTTTGGGGGGGAGGGATGTTGTAACCTGCCGGCTTACCATTGGCTGGGGACTAATGACAATCCCACAATCCTAAGGGAGTATGAGCTTCCCCAATAAGGGGGGGTGGGGGGGGCGGAGTAATCATTAGCAGACTCCCTGCATAAATAGAGCTAGCCAGTTTGAAACCAGCAGAGAGAGAAGAGTGAGCAGCAAGGGAAGTTGCTGCTGCTGTTGTGTGTATATATATATATGTTATTGTAAATAAATGTTATTTCTTTGTGTCGTGAAAACTCGTGCTGGATTCTTCGTGGCCCTCACAAAATATATCAAACCAATATTTTCATGTTTAATAAATGTTTTTATCTTGTTTTTCTAGTTTTAACAAATTGTGGTACTGTGACTCTGTTCCTCCATGTTTTATAAAAAAAATAGTAAACGTTATGTTTTGTGAGCCAGAGTCCCATTCTGAGATCTTCACATCCAGTTAGAACATTAACTGGGATCATAACATTTGCCTGTTAAGTAATGTTTGATTTCTGTTGATTTTAGTTTGCTCGTAAAAACATATTATGTCCTTTTGGTAATTTCCATCGTTCATTGGGACATTCATCTCTTTTTTTAAAAAGCAAGCTGGCAGCCCTCAATGAACTACCACAGCTGGCATGGGATTGAACCCATGCCATTAACGTCATTCTGCACCACCATCTAGCCATCTTCCACTGAGGTAACCCTTCCTCAGTACCCCTGCCATCGGTAGTTTTGTGATTGAATTTTACAGCTTTATTCCTTATTCTGTGAAAACAGTAATCAAGTTGTGTTTATTTTATGGATATTTCTATACCTATGTATTTAATTCTTTTTTACAATACTTGAAGCTGAGACTTTAAGACGCACCAAGTGAAATGGATGGGGGTCATGATGGAAGATCTGACCCGTAGAGTAAACACATTTAGGAAGCAATACTCAATTATTTTGACGCTTTTATGTTGAGCATCGAGGTAGATTAAAGAAATTAATAATTTATATCAAAAAAGAAATAAGGAAGGGGCTAATAGTTATTTTTGTTTCTCTCCTCAGGTACAAGGTTGCATCTTAGAAAACAAGAAATAATTTTGACCATCTGCTTGAGCACCATTCTTGGAGTGGTCATTCTAACCATTATTATGTATAATGTCACCAAATGCAAACGAAGGAGAGCACAGTATTCACATCGCCCTCTCTATGCCAGTTCGTATGAGGAGCCAGGTATGTTTAGTAACACAAACACCCTGCCCCCAAAAATGCTGGAAATACTCAGTAGGTCACAATTGAAAGGGATATCATGCATATGTTCATACTAATATTGCTGTTGACAGATTCTCACGTTCAGCGCTGTTAATGATTCCTAACATTTCTTTTGAGATCTACTATTATTTTCCAGCATTTTATATTTTTATTTCAGACTTCCAGCATCTGCGGTATTTTGCTTATGTATTTGCAATATGTCTCTTCTATGCAGGTAGGAAGTAGACCTTTTGAGCTTTGTTTAATAGAACTAAACCAAGTAAACTGATATTAATTGCTTTTGACTTGGCATTTTTCCCATTTCTTGTTGGCATGTTCACAGACAGGCAGCAGTTTCCAAAAGCATGTTGAAACATGCATCTTTATTCCCCATCAAAAATAGGGTAGTATTAAGGTTTCCACATCTACTGGATTGTCCTGGAGTTTTCAGATATTAAACATTAATCTCCAGTACACTGGTGCAAACCACTTGGGAGAATTACATTCGGGCATTGGAACATTTCCTTGAAATTATCCTCGAACAGCTTTTTATTTGTTGTAAAAATATTGGCAGTGGAATAAAAGTTGTTTAATTGGAAGTCAAAAATCATCCAATCAGATAGGAGTCTTCTGCTTGCTATGAGGTTGGGTGTGTTTGGGTGTGGTGAAACCTCCAGGAATAGATCACACCAGGGTTGGCAGCTATTATTAGTATGTCTAACTAATGCCTAATTATTGTCAGCCAAGTACTGTTGAATACATCAGATACCAACCATGTTCTGCAATCACCGATAAAAATATTACTTTACCAGATTTCAGAAGAAGTTACAGGTGTAACTAACAGTACTCTCTACAGCAGCATTAGCATGAATATATAATATACATTTGCTGTTACTTTAAACAAATTAACTTTTATGTGAAGATAGCTGTTAAAATGGTTTGTCATTAAAAGCACATCTCCATTATTGTTGGCATCAAACTTTCCAGGATACTATTTCAAGGTGTTGCCTGTTATTTTTTGTTAGCCTTTTCTTGTTAAACTGAAACTTTAGGTCAAATTTTAAGTAATGAATTAATTAATGTTTATAATAACTTCACTACAGAAGCAAGTATGGAGTAATGCTACTCCAGTCATTATCTCTTTGAAATAAATCCTATTGTGAAGAATTCCTTTCTTCATTATTTGTAAGAAAATTATTCATGCATTTTCTTGAGACTATATTTACAAGTTTGCTAAAAAATGCTTTCTGGAGGAACACATTTGTTCTGTTCCGACATTTAGAAATCTTCACTTTCAGTGGGACTGAGTTAAGTTTCAGGATGGTCCACTTCTGATCCACCAGCAGCCCACACAGTCTGGTGTGAAGACGTTAAAGCTATTTTAAGGTCATGGCCTCATTCACATGGAACCATTGGACTGCAAGTACCTTGATGCAGCTTGTTCCATTCAGATTACTTCAATATTGGGCAACCCAAAAGCTGCTACACCAATAGCAAGGTGAGCATATTGGGGAGAACACAATCATGGAGGGAGCAGAGTCTAGCTATTCAGATTTAGTCTCTTCTTGGTCCCACAAAATAATTTCAGAGTAGAGTACCTAGAGTTATTCAGCTGTATGACCAGTGGAACTTGTCAAAGTTCACAGTGCAAATTCTGACTAGCTCTGTTGTGAAATGGAAAACATGGTCCCTTGCACATCAGATGACCCTTATTTACATAGTAAAAGGGGCCTAGGATCTGAAGCAAGTCGACACTTCAACCACCTGGCTGTCTAACTTCCAGGATTATTCTGAAGTCTCCAAGAATGAGACTAAATTCCAGGAGAATGTCATGATCAACCATGGAGAAAAAATATAGAGACACGAAAAACATTTTGTATTTTCTTTTAACAATTCAGTTTTAGTTATATAAATATTGGAGATTAGGGGAAATGTGTCTGATAGGTGGTGTGATGAATCCTCCAGAAATGCCACTAGAGGTGGCAACTATACTGATGGCAGTTAGTCCACTATTGGAATGGATGGGGCGATATATCTCTTGCTCCTATTTGATCTAACCCAGTTAGTTATTGTCCTATTAAATGTTGATTTCGTCGCCAATGATTTTGTGACGTGTGAATGTCTGTTTTTCTTTTACGTAGGAGGAAGTTACAATATTCCAGATGACACATTGGTAATTTCAGGAGGTCTTTATGATGAATCACGTGTTTATAATCCCAACATGACTATTCTTGAAGAAGATGATGAGCTTCACAGTGAATATCCTGCTTTTAGTTCCAAATACAACCAATTCAGACTGGAATTGGTACCAGAGGAAAGGGAGGTCACAAGTCAAGGATCTTCTTTTGGCACATTTCAACCACAAACATAGGTTTATTATAACCCACTACGCACATTCTGAGTTACCTGTGTTTCATATATAGACTTTCCTCAACAATAAAACAAATGAACAGGTAGATTTTCATACTTTGGCCCTAAGCCTCCATAACTGAACTTAAGCTGAGCATCTATTCTGCAGTGTGTGTGACTCTCTATCTGTAAGCCAGACTCCAAAATATGCCGTGGAACACTTAAGATAAATGTCCAAATCCTACTTGTACGGAATCTATATTCTAATTTTCAAACAGAAAATTCAGTTATCAAATTAGAAAAAAGTAATTTTTTTAAAAAGGCTAAAAAATGCAGAACAGTGTTTCCTTCTCAAACAGTGCACGTAATTTCCTTTGAGCAATGTTTGCAGGAAAATTATTTTCCAGTTCATAAAAATCAGATATGGGCATTCCTAATTTATATCAAGGAACCGATATATTTATTTCCTATATGACAGCAGGGAAATCAAAAATCAAAAACATCCCAAGCACTTTAAAGGAGTAATATAAAACAAAGAATGACACCAAGCTACATGATGTTGGATCGGATGACCAAAAGTTTGGTCAAATGGGTAAGTTTTTAAGGACAGCCTTGAAGGAGGGAAACGTGGTAGAGAGGCTGAGAGGCATAGGGAGGGTATTTCAGACCTTGGGACCGAGGTAACAAAAGTTAGACCATTGGTGGAGTGATTAAAATTGGGGATGCGTAGGAGGCCAGAAAGTAGGAGGGCGGAAAACATCTCAGATGATTGTGGGACTGGATGAACAGTAAACTGTCTGTTTTAAAATAAGGATGAATTGATTCTCAAGCTGAAAGAAAATTGACCTCCATTTGGAGTTCCCATTAAATGCATTTCTTATTAATCCTCATAAAATATACTTGACAGGTACAATGCCTGCACTATCAATGATATAGGAATATGGCAGGTTCTACCGGTAACTATGATGCAATATTTATGACACAAAGAGGGATGTAAATTGGTGGTTGTATCTTTCAGCACAATGTTTAAATATATCTATGGTTCAGAAACCTGTTTATAACCTATTTTAGAGTTGTATAGATTTATTTTTTATAAATAATTTTATATCCTGGCATGTTTATCAGTGGACTTCTCCTGAATACTTATTGAAGTGAACCCTTTCCCCTAATCTAACACACACCAGAAGGAATTCTCCAGTCATTGCGATTCACTTTTCCTGCCGGCAGGGCTACTCCGCCCAAGTGTTTCCCATAAGCGTGGGGTGGTTACAATGGGAAATCACATTGGCAATCGGGAGAAAGATGGAATCCTGCCGACAGTAAACGGCGAACTGTCGAGAAACCGGAGAATCCCGTTCACGCTTATTTCATAGCCTTCTACTCTTTCAGCTGCATCTCAATCTTCCTAAATAACATCAGATACTCCAATAAGACTGTGAATAAACTGTTCTACGAATCTTAGTGTTGATTGTATAATGCATTGAGAGATGTTTTTGAGGTTGTACTGAATAAAAGTTTTAAGTCACACGTGTATTGTTGGTAAAGGACGCTAATAGTCAAAACTAATAGTCAAAAATACATTTAGTGCAAAATTTCATTGCATGCAACGTTACGAAGACCCTCCTTCAGGTGCGCATGAGGCGTCGCTGACTACATCCCATACTTATTCACAGACTCACTTATTCATTATTGAACTTATGTCACATACTACGGGACTTTGTTTTCTAATAAAGGATAAAACATGCATCTTTTGGTTGCGGGAGGGGGTCCATTTTAACTGTCAGGGCATTGCTGGCTGAAAAATGTTGCAATCGGCCAGTTTCCCATCCACCCATGGTATGACTAGGTCACAACAATTTTATCCAATGCTTCACCTTCTGGAAAGCCATCGGCAGATTCCTCATTCAGACCAAAGTTTCTGGATTCTCCATTTCTGAGACACGGGGTGGGATTCTCCGTTGCCCGACGCCGATATCGTAATTGGTGATCGGGTGGAGAATCCCTGTTTGCGACCGAATCGGGGCCGGCGCCTGTTTTCGGATGCTCTGCCACCTCCAAAATGACATCATCGAGGAGTACGCCGTACGCCGTTGGTACGGCCTCAGGATGTTACCTGAAGGCCCTCCCCTGATGCTCCGTCCCCGATGGGCCAACGTCCCAACGGCGCCGGGCACGTGCTCTCAGTTTTTGTGAACCCGGTGTGATGGCTGCGGACTGTGTCCAGTGCCGCAACAGTCAGGTGGGGGTGGGGGGGAGCTTTGCTGCTGGCTGGGGGGGGGGGGGCTTAGGCGAGGGCTGGGGGGGACTGATGGAGGGTGGCCTGGGGCTGCCGAGGGAGTGTCCAGGGGGGCTCTATCTGGCAGGTCGGGGCCATATTGTACAGCGTGACCGCTGCAGGTTGTCACTGTGAACATATTCGGTCACAGACCCGGAAATTCTCTGGACGTTTACATTGTGAAGGCTGTGCGTTTTACGTGGTATGGCTGCTCACCCCTCACCGGTCGGAGGATTGGTGCTGGGGCCTTGCCGATTTCTTTATCGTAAAACCAGACACTTCCTCCAGACATTGTTTCAAAATCGGAGAATCCAGTCCGAAGTGTTGACACCAGGGCAGGATTAGTGGAATTCTATGACACCGCACCTGGACCAATTCAACGACCGTTAAAGGGATAACACCGGTGCCACATGGAACACAATCGATTCCAATGAGAAACGGTGTCGGATTTGCCGGGTCCAGGATTGACTCAGGAGGCAGACAAACTGCAGTCACATGTATACACTTCACTCTCCACACTCATCCCAGCCAACAAGATGACAGCAAGACACGCGGCATGAGATTTGGCAACGCAGAACTGAAGATGCTGCTGGACGCCATGGAAGAGAGGTGGGTGGCCCTATACTCTGGGGTGGGAAGGAGGCTGCGAGCCACCACCATTCTCCAGGCCTGGGAGCAGGCGGCAGTGGCCGGAGAACCCAACGAAAGTGCAGTTGCCGTGGTGGAGGTCAGCATAGGGTGAGGAAGTGAGATCCCGCTGAGTTGCGGTTCCCCATAGCACGTCTGACACTCCCTCCACCGGACCATCACCCCCATCCCCGTCCATCCATCCAACCCACACCCAGCCCCCACAACCCCTCCCCACCATCACCAATCCTACACGCCCTCCCCACGCTATCCCCACCACCCCTACTCTGCTCCTCCCTTCCCAGTCCGTGATGCAATCTTGTGTCTTGCAGGAGCTGCTGGTGATGGCGTGGGCCCTTCTGGTGTTTCTTGCCCCAGGTTCCAGCCACAACCAGAACCCCATGTGTTGCCCAGCCACATGGACGAGACTGACACAGGTGGGAGCCCTTTTCCCGCATCCCGAGACACCCTGGAACTTAAGTCCGGGGAAGACACTGACTTCCCGTCACAACTGTCTCCAACACTCTCCACCATCCCAGAGACACCCATCTCGGCTGGGCACTTTAGAGAGGAGGCTCCTGGGACACTCTGTGGTGTGTACCACGCACATTCTCTGGTACAGCAGGTGTAAGTAGGAACTCCCGAGGGGGTGGATGGTTGGAGGGTGTACCATCTCCAGGGACTAGTGTAGTGGATTTAGGTTATTCTGGACCTGATAATACTCTATTACCAACCTATGCTCTAGGTCAACCTATCAAAAGAGGGAAACCTGTTTTCCTGCCAAGACTCAGAATAGATCTCATGAAGGGAGAATGCTTTTTCAGGTATCAAGCAGTTAAACAAGGTCTCAGTTACTTTTTATGGGGAGAGTTCAGATTTGTCACTCTTAACTAAATCAACACCTCTAAAGGAGTGGGTCATAGCCTATTCAGGGCTTCCTAAATGAGTGTCTAGGATTTTCTACTTCGAGATTAATTTTCACACAGTATAATTTTAATTAAAGTATCTTTATTCCTGTACCAGCCTCCCCGAACAGGTGCCGGAATGTGGTGACAGGGGCTTTTCACAGTAACTTCATTTGAAGCTTACTTGTGACAATAAGCGATTTTCATTTCATTTCAGTTTCATTATTGTGAAAATACTCCCAATAGATACTGATGCGCTAACAATTGCACACAGAAACAAGAAACGGTACAAAAGAGCCTTTATTACCGTGAGATGGTATTCCCTCAACTGCAGCTGTAGAATGGCAGCTCAGGAGGTCTCATGGATATTTATACTGCTCCCTGTGGGCGGAGCTCGCTGGCAGGGGCTTACCGACAAACCTGTAATAGCAGGTACTATTGTACATCCCCTAATAGAGGCACACACATATATATACAGTGGTGGATTACCACAGATACATACTGAATTGCAGAGTTAAAGTATAAGTGGTCTAAACAGTCCTTCTAGTTATCTGTTATTAGTACAACGGCCGGGATTCTCCCCTACCCAGCGGGGGTCCCGGCGGGACGGAGTGGCGTGAACCACTCCGGCGTCGGGCCTCCCCAAAGGTGAGGAATTCTCAACACCTTTAGGGGCCAAGCCCTCACATTGAGGGGCTAGGCCCACGCCAGAGTGGCTCCCGCTCCGCCGGCCGGCGCGAACGGCCTTTGGTGCCCGGCCAGCGGGGGCCGAAAGACCTTCGCCGGTCGATGGAAATCTGCGCATGCGCCAGTGCGTCAGCGGCTGCTGACATCATACGCGCGGCGCATGCACAGGGGAGGGGGTCTCTTCTGCCCCCGCCATGGTGAAGGCCATGGTGGGGCGAAAGAAAAAGAGTGCCCCCACGGCACAGGCCCTCCCGCCGATCGGTGGGCCCCAATCGCGGGCCAGGCCACCGTGGGGACACCCCCCGGGGTCATATCACCCCGCACCACCACCCACCCCCCAGGACCCCCCGGAGCCCGCCCGCGCCGCCAATCCCGCCGGTGAGGTAGGTGTTTTGATTCCAGCCGGCGGGAGAGGCCTGTCAGCGGCGGAACTTTGGCCCATCGCGGGCCCATCGGGGGTCGGAGAATTCCGCCCATGATTGTTAACGGTACTATGTTATCTGCTACCAAAATAAATTCTCTCAATAGAATGAGATTATCTAAACATGGAAAAATCCTAAAGCATTTCTATCAGTTTCTTAATACATTTCTAAGAAGTTATACAAAACCACTTACAACCTGAGGTTTTGTTCGACAAGACAAGCTTATAAGAAAAGAACTGACTCACGCACTAGAGGGGGGTCAGAATTAGAAAGTGCTTCTGCTAAAATGCCTTCTCCTTAAATACATAAAAGTTGTTTATCGGTTCAGGAAGGCATTTGTTACTTCGGCATTTATTGTTGGTTAATTACCTATAGCCAAGTGGCTAACTGGATGTACTATCACTGATAGATCTTTTAATAGTTGCAGGATCTGTGTAATTGTCAGGAGTCCTGAGATGTATTGACAAGGGGGCCTCGTTTGGTGCCTGTCTTTTTTCAGTGTTGTCACTTTCTCCAGATATCAGAAACAGACCATTTTGTGAAGGTGTTATCGTAAGTGCCCAAAGGTATAGTTTGAGAAGGATTTGTGTATCTGTTTATCTGTTCTCATATTTTGGCCATGGGTCAACATGTTCAAGGTCTATGGCAATCTGTGCAGGCTGTGGCCAAGGCCCAGGACAGGGCTGCCCTATCACAGACAGCCATGTACTAAAGCCACCTGGAAATTGCTACGCTCCAGAGCTTACCCCAGGAGGCCAAGGCTGAGAGTGTCGGCAACATTTCCCAGGCACTGGCCAACATGGCACACACACAAGGAGATGGCACAGTCACTGGCTGCTGTAGCACAGAAGCAAAAGGTGGTGGCACAGCCGCAGTGTGATGTGGCACAGTCCCAGATAGACGTGGTCCACTCCACGGCTGTGAGCATGCAGATCCTGGCCGAGACGAGAGTGGGCCTCCAGGACTGGCAGCACCAAGTGCTGGGGAAGCCTCAGAGGAAAGCTCAGCTCGCACCCCCATCCCGTGGAGTAGCCCAAGAGTCATTGGGCACCCCTGAGGGAGGAGGAGAGAATGGGGCCCATGCTGTTAACTCCCGCAGAGGAGGTACCGGAACATTGCACCGCCCCAGACTCCACCTGCTCCTGTCCCTGGCGGATCTGGTGGGCAGCAGGCAGAATGGCAGCACCATGCCACCTGGAATACTTGAGCAGCAGCCAGTCTTATACAAGCCCGGTCACCCCAGAAGATGGCCACCAAAGGGAACCCAAGTTTCAGGCCGGGAATTGAAGTGGTCCGCCTCCACACCTGATGGACCGCCTGAGGATCCACCTGGATGTAGTGTTAGTCCTGTAAGGCCAGAAAAGTAGACACCAGTGAAGTTGGGACGGGTGTAGGGCACAGGGGCATTAGGGAATAAGGCACAAACCTGTATATGTGTTTAAACATCTGTGCACGTCACAACCTGTCTCGGTGCTCTGTCAGAAAGGTATGAGGGATGGGCTGGTCTGGGCTGGCCGCAGAGAGGGCACACGGGGGAGGGAGAGGAATGGAGTCACATTCGGGTGGGCCTGGTCCAGGGACCGCGGTTCAGCCAGCGTTCACCCCTCTTATGTCCCACCCCCATACCCCACTGTCCTCACCGCCACCACCACAGGGATTCAATTGGACTGTGTAATGGAATGGGCAGCTCGCAGGTAGGAATCACCCAGGTGGACGGTGAAAAGTGCTTCCATGGGCAGGAGTCAGATGTTGTCAAACGATGCAGAGCACCACAGCTCATCACAGAGTGGGTCGTCATCATCCTCCACCCCATGGGCCAATGCAGGGCCCGCAGCCCGCAGTGAGGCAGGTAGAAATCATGGAGGGGTTATGTGCAGTGGAGGGGTGCAAATGCAGTGTCCGTGTCCCTGGACCATGCCCCCCTAGCCAGTGAAACCGGAGGTGATTAGAGCACCCCGTGCACTTTGGTCCAGGCGCACACATTGTACGGCCTCCCATGTCTGCCCGGGCCCCATGTCCGGTTTATCCCCACCCTACCCTGTGTCCTCCTCATCAAACAAGGACTGGCATTCATTCTCCTCCTCCAGCGCGCCGCCCCTTTGTTGCGCGATATTGTGGAGGAAACAGCAAGCCACACCGATGTGGGAGACCCTTCCTGCGCTGAAGGGCCCCTCCAGAACGATCCAGGCACCTAAACCACATCTTCCGGAAGCTGAAGCACCCCTTGATCATGTTCCTGGTTGCTGCATGGGCGTCAGTGAAGCGGGTCTCTGTGTCGATATGTTGTCTCCGGATAGGCATTATCAGCCTTGACCGCAGCAGATAACCCCTGTCATCCAGGAGCCAGCCCCCTAGCCTTGGGTGCACCTCGAAGAGTCCAGGAATTGTCGAGTGTCCCAGGATAAAGGTGTTGTGCACAAGCCCGAGTATCGGGTGCAAAGGTGCATGATGCACATCTGATGGTCACACACTAGCTGCACATTCCTCGAGTGGAACTCATTTTGGTTTGAGAAGAGTGGCCTGTCATCTGCAGCTGCTCATAGGGCGACATGCATCCCATCGATCACCCCCTGGACCCGGGGCATCTCAGTACCCAACAGCCTGGGCATCTTGGTGGGCACAGTTCACATTGAAATGGATGCATTATGCCGACTGCGCATATGGGACCTCCATGATGGTATGGATGCACCTGTGCACCGAGGTCTGTGGGATCCCGGACACTCCCCACTCACCGCCTGGAAGGACCCTGTGGCATAGAAGTTCAAGACGACCATCACCTTGACAGCCACCGGGAGAGGGTGTCCTCCCCCATTCCCTCACGTGGCAGTTGTGCCATGATCTGGCAGATATGTCAGCCGGCAGGCCCCCGAATGACAGGTTCTGCTGGCCTCATGCAGAGCCTCCTTTGCACCTCCTCCTCCTCCTTGGCCTGTTGAGTAGCCGGCTATCCATCCTCACCGGCTGCCTCCTGTTTCTCTGGGGCAGGCCCCGCTGCTGCAGCATCCTCCGCTTTGAGCAGCTCCAGCTCGTACAGCCTCAGCGTAGCCGCGAATAGGAGTAAGGCCGCAAGTGCTGGTTGAATTCCAACATCCATTGTCTGCAGGGGATGAAGGGCAGACATGTTGGTATGGTACATACTCCCGTGCTCAACCAACAGGCTACATGGTAACCCCGGTTGGCAACAGGACCCTGGCCCTGTCGATGCCCAGCACCGTGGGGGCCTCTGGCCCTGGCGTCCGTCCCTGCTGACAGGGTCCCATCGGCTGGTGCTGCTCTTGCCAGCGGTACGCTCTGCGGTCACCATGAACCTCTATGCCACAGGGTCCTTCCAGGTGCCGAGTGGGGACCTGTCTGGGATCTCAGAGAGCACGTTGGCAGGTGCAACCGCAACATCATGGAGGCCCTACATGCCCAGTCAGCATAATACATCTATTTTAATGTGGACCAAGCCCATCCAGCACCTGCTGTTGGGGCTACTGTGGGTGTTGCCCTTGGTGTGTCATGTGATGCCTCCCAGCAGGTGGTGGCCAGCTGGGTTGTGGTATGGCAGAGTGTGTGGTACATGTGTGGTTGGTGGGGGCTGGTGCATGGGGATGCTGGGATGGAGCATGGTGGCTGGGGTGTGGGGTTGGTGGAGTGGGGGCACCCATATGGTCGGTATCACTGTGCAAAACCACGGGCCAAGGTCGCAGGTCAGTAAGGTACGCAGTAATATGGCTGCCTTAACACTTCTCCGATCCCGTTGGGGATCACCCTGGCCCACCCATAACCCCCCTGCTGCCACCCCCACCCGGCCCTTGCAGCCCCCTCTGCCTCCCCCTAGCCAGCCCGGCAAATGTCAGACCGGCAGCCCACGGTCACGCCTCTGCATGACAAACTCCTCTCTCAAAGAACAAAGAAAATTACAGCACAGGAACAGGCCCTTCGGTCCTCCCAGCCTGCGCCGATCCAGATCCTTTATCTAAACCTGTCTCCTATTTTCCAAGGTCTACTTCCCTCTGTTCCCGCCCGTTCATATACCTGTCTAGATGCCTCTTAAATGATGCTATCGTGCCCGCCTCTACCACCTCCGCTGGTAAAGCGTTCCAGGCACCCACCACCCTCTGCGTAAAAAACGTTCCATGCACACCTCCCTTAAACTTTCCCCCTCTCACCTTGAAATCGTGACCTCTTGTAACTGACACCCCCACTCTTCGGAAAAGCTTGTTGCTATCCATCCTGTCCATACCTCTCATAATTTTGTAGACCTCAATCAGGTCCCCCCTCAACCTCCGTCTTTCCAACGAAAACAATCCTAATCTACTCAACCTTTCTTCATAGCTAGTACCCTCCATACCAGGCAACAACCTGGTGAACCTCCTCTGCACCCTCTCCAAAGCATCCACATCCTTTTGGTAATGTGGCGACCAGAACTGCGCGTAGTATTCCAAATGTGGCCGAACCAAAGTCCTATACAACTGTAACATGACCTGCCAACTCTTGTACTCAATACCCCTTCCGATGAAGGCAAGCATGCTGTGTGCCTTCTTGACCACTCTATCAACCTGCGTTGCCACCTTCAGGGTACAATGGACCTGAACTCCCAGATCTCTCTGCACATCAATTTTCCCCAAGACCCTTCCATTGACCAAATAGAAGTTGGGCAGCACGGTAGCATGGTGGTTAGCATAAATGCTTCACAGCTCCAGGGTCCCAGGTTCGATTCCCAGCTGGGTCACTGTCTGTGTGTCTGCACATCCTCCCCGTGTGTGCGTGGTTTTCCTCCGGGTGCTCCGGTTTCCTCCCACAGTCCAAAGATGTGCGGGTGAGGTGGATTGGCCATGATAAATTGCCCTTAGTGTCCTAAAGAATAAGGTTAATGGGGGGATTGTTGGGTTAAGGGTATGGGGTGAATATGTGGGTTTGAGTGGGGTGATCATTGCTCGGCACAACATCGAGGGCCGAAGGGCCTGTTCTGTGCTGTTCTGTTCTAAATATCTAAATAGTCCGCTCTTGAATTTGATCTTCCAAAATGCATCACCTCGCATTTGCCTGGATTGAACTCCATCTGCCATTTCTCTGCCCAACTCTCCAATCTATCTATATTTTGTTGTATTCTCTGACAGTCCTCCTCGCTATCTGCAACTCCACCAATCTTTGTATCATCTGCAAACTTGCTAATCAGACCACCTATACCTTCCTCCAGGTCATTTATGTAGATCACAAACAGCAGTGGTCCGAGCACGGATCCCTGTGGAACACCACTATTCACTCTTCTCCATTTTGAGACACTCCCTTCCACCACTACTCTCTGTCTCCTGTTGCCCAGCCAGTTCTTTATCCATCTAGCTAGTACACCCTGAACCCCATACGACTTCACTTTTTCCATCAACCTGCCATGGGAAACCTTATCAAACGCCTTACTAAAGTCCATGTACTACTAAAGTCTCCGGCTAAGAAGGCCATGACCTCTACAAGAAATCCAGTTACAGCCTCCACAAAGCCAAAAGGGGTGCCAAGAGACAATACTAGACTAAGCCAGAGTCACCAACTTGTCATGATATGCAGGCGCGCGCACACACACACACACATAATGATATACAGACAAGCAGCTAATGGACACAGAGAACAGGATATGACCAATAAGCAGGCAGGACACTCAGGGGTTGGATCTGACTGTAAAAGACACGAGGCACTCACAATCCATCTCTTTCCACTGATGAACATCTAGAGAGTCAGTCAAGGGTGTTGTTACAATCACACACACCTCACCACGTGGCTAAGAGCTAGTCTGGTTCAGTCAGACAGAGTAACCACACTTAAGTTAGCAGAGAGTCGAACTCACAGAAAACTGTGCTAACGGTGCTATTAGTTCAATAAACCTTATTGAACTAACTTCAAGGTCTGGAGTATCTTTCTGATCTAAACTGCATCCAGTTACAGCCAGTGTTAGACCAGTGTACCTAATACGACATGATACCAGGAGACTTCTAATTTAAGGAGGCTTACCTCAGTCCGTTTCGTGACGACAAGCAAATGTATCCCGGCACCATGGAGAAGATTCAGGCTCCTCACCAGCTCAGGACCTCCGGAAATTTCAGTGCCAACTGGCGGATATTCAAGCAAAAGTTTCTGCTGTACATTGAAGCCTCACACCTCGAGGGTGCGTCTGATGCAAGAAAGATTGCGCTTCTTCTTTTAATAGTGGGTGATCAAGCCATCGAACTCTTCAACTTGTTTAACTTCACCGAAGGACTGGACAAGACAAAGTTTCAGACCATCCTGGACAAGTTCGATTGTCACTGTGAAGTGGACACCAATGAATTATTTGAGCGCTACATATTCAAACAGCGTCTTCACGGTAAGATGAATCTTTCAATGTTTTCTTAACTAGCCTTCGCCTGTTAGCGCTGTCCTGCAACTTTGGTGATATTGCTGACTCCATGATCAGAGACCAAATCGTGTTTGGAGTTCACTCTGATCCTCTGAGAGAGCAGACCTTAAAAATCAAGCATATGACCCTGCCTGTCACGATTGAAACATGTACAGTGCATGAGCATTAAAAAAAACGGTATGACCAATACAAATTGGCTGAAAATGAGAAACCTGCCTCCCATGAGGCAGAGAGTGTGCAGGCCATCTCCCGGATGCAGCACCTCAGCATTGAAGACAACGGCCATTTTGCGTGCTTTGCCCGGGGCCTCACGCATGCGCGATGTGAACGGGATAACGAAGCGGCCAACACCCACACTGCGCAGGTGCAGACGTCTGCCGATCGCAGTGCGCATGTGCGACAACGTACACCGCGTCATGACGTCGACGTCATGACGTGCCCAAACTGTGGCAACGGTCACTTAAAGGGATACTGCCCTGCAAGAGGCAGGCAATATTTAAACTGCAGGAAGCCTGGACACTATGCAGCCTTGTGCAGGTCTGCACCACCAGTCAGAGGCCAGAGGTCCTAATTCCGATGACGGCGCGTCCACAATGTGCAACAACGTTTACAGGATTCTGATCCTGGCAGTACAATGGATCCAGAGGATGAGTGCCTGGAGCCCGCCTACCAAGTGGGCATTATTACCACACGTGAACATGCCACACCTAACTCATCTAGCATTCAGTCCTCCTCGCTGTGGATTCGGATGACAAATGGCGTGCGGTGATTCAGGTCAACTGCTGCTCCATCCAGTTCAAGCTGGACACAGGTGCTTCTGTCAACCTCCTCTCACAGGCAGACTTCAAATGCATCAAGAAGACCCCCGAGGTCCTTCCAGCAGCCTGCCAGCTCCTGGACTATAATGGTAATGCCATCACGGCACTGGGGTCCTGCCATCTACTCGTCTCCAACCGGAACACTCATGCAAGGCTAAGGTTTGAAATTGTGCAGCTGGACAGGGCATCCCTACTGGGCGCGCATGCCTGCAAAAAGCTAAACCTGGTGCAGCGGATTTATTCAACGACATCCTCCAACGTGGATCTTCAAGCTGGCATTGACGACATCCTCGCCCAGAATCCAGATGTGTTTGACGGGATGGGCAGTTTGCCATATCGTTACAAGATCTTACTGCGACCTGATGCCAAGCCAGTGGTCCATGTACCACGCCGGGTCCCGGCTCTGCTGAAGAAGCACCTGAAAGAACAGCTCAAGGAGCTGCAGGAGCTGGGAATCCTTTCCAGGGTAACCGAACCAACTGACTGGGTCAGCTTGATGGTGGTGGTCAAAAAACCCTCTGGAGACCTGCACATCTGCATTGATCCCAAGGATCTCAACCAGAATATAATGCGTGAACACTACCCCATCCCGAAGCGGGAGTAACTCACCAGTGAGATGGCACATGCAAGGTTTTTCACAAAGTTAGATGCGTCACATGGATTCTGGCAAATCCAGCTGGATGAGTCCAGCAGAAGGCTCTGCACCTTCAACACACCGTTTGGCAGGTACTGATATAACCATATGCTGTTCGGCATCGTCTCGGCATCGGAGATATTTCATTGCATCATGGAGCAGATGATGGAGGGCATCAAAGGGGTTTGTGTGTACGTGGACGACGTCATCATATGGTCCACGCCACTGAGGAGCATGTTTCCCGTCTCCAGCAGGTATTCTACTGTGTCCACGCCAATGGCCTGAAGCTGAACAGGGCCAAATGTTGCTTTGGCATGTCGACACTCAAGTTCCTTGGAGACAAGATCTCTCAGTAGGGCATGTGCCCCGACACAGACAAGGTCAAGGCCATCGCAGCCATGAAGGTCCTGGAAGGCAAGAAGGTGGTATTGCACTTCCTGAGCATGGTCAATTTTCTGGGCAAGTTCATCCCAAACATGGCCTCACACACCACGGCCCTACGAAACCTAGTGAAGAAGTGGAAGAAGTTCAAGTGGAAGGCGGCCCATCAGGCAGAGTGGTTGGAGCTGAAAGCCAAGCTCACCACTGCACCTGTTTTTGGCATTTTCTGACCCTGATAGGGAAACAAAAATCTTGACAGATGCGAGCCAGGATGGCATCGCTGCGGTCCTGCTGTAACGCGATGGATGACACCTCATCCTGGGCACCGGTTGCCTACGCATCAAGCGCAATGACGCCCACCAAACAAAGGTATGTACAAATCGAGAAGGAATGCCTGGGCCTTCTCACTGGCATTCTCAAGTTTCACGACTATGTCTACGGTCTGCCAACATTCACAGTCGAGATGGATCACAGGCCCCTGGTCCACATTATCCATAAGGACCTTAATGACGTGATGCCTCAGTTGCAGCGCATCCTCCTCAAACTCAGAAGGTACAACTTTGACCTGGTCTACACGCCTGGCAAGGAGCTCATCATTGCCTATACACTGTCCCGCACCATCACCCCCGCTCCATCACCGTGCCTAGTGAACCACCGAATGTCATCCGGCAAATTGAGTCACAGATTAAGTCACAGGTGCAGCTGTGTGCTGGCACCCGCCCGGCATCTGATGACAAGGTGATTCATATCCGTGAGGAGACAGCCAAAGACCCCCTCTTGCAGCGTGTTATGCAACACCTAGCCAATGGCTGGCAAAAAGGGCAGTGCCCTCAATTTTTCAATGTAAAGGACGACCTAAAGATGGTTGATGGTATCCTCCTGAATCTGGACCGGATTGTAATTCCACACAGTCTCCAGAGCTTGGTGCTCCGTCAAATCCATGAGTGCCACCTGGGTGTGGAAAAGTACATCAGCCACGATTTTTCCAATTACCCTGAAGTTGTGAAGCTCCAGGGGTCCGTATCCCTCTACACCCATCCATTTCACGTATTCGGCAAGATACGTCTTAAACTGCGCTATTGTATCTGCTTCCACCACGTCGCCTGGCAGCAAGTTCCAGACACTCACCACCCTTTGTGTAAAAATGTTGCCTCGCACATCTCCTCTAAATTTTGCCCTCGCAACTTGAACCTCTGTCCCCGAGTAATTGACTTTTCCACCATGGGAAAAAAGATCTGCCTATCTACTGGGTCCATGCCACTCATCATTTTGTAAAATTCTACCAGGTCACCCGTCAACCTCCATCGTTCCAGTGAAAACAATCCTAGTTTATCCAACCTCTCCAGACCAGGCAATATCCCAGTAAACCTCTTCTGTACCCTCTCCAAAGCATCCACAACCTTCCGGTTGTACGCAATATTCCAAATGTGGCCTAACCAAGATCCTGTACAGCTGCAGCATGACTTGTCAATTTTTATACTCAATGCCTGACTGATGAAAGCAGCATGTCATATGCCTTCTTGACTACCTTATCCACCTATGGTGCCACTTTTGGTGATCTATGGGCCTGTACCCTAGATCTCTCTGCCTGTCAATACTCCTAAGTGTTCTGCTATTTACTCTGTAATTCTCACCTGTGTTAGACCTTCCAAAATGTATTATTTCACTTTGTTTGGATTAAACTATGTCTACCATTTATCTGCCCCAACTGATCTATAGCCTGCTGCATCCTCTGACAATCCTCTTCACTATCTACAACTCCACCAATCTTTGTGTCGTCCCCAAGCTTACGGATCAAACCACTGCGTTTTCCTCCAAATCATTTATATATACTACAAACAACAAAGATCCCAGCACTGATCCCTGCAGAATACTACTAGTCACAGCCCTCCATTCAGAAAAGCACTCTTCCACCGCTACCCTCTGTCTTCTATTATACCAGTATGCCATGAGGGACATTGTCAAAGACGTTACTGATGTTAATGCAGACAACATTCGCGGCTCTTCCTTCATCAATCATCTTCATCACTTCCTCAAAAAACTCAATCGGGTTAGTGAAACACGACCTCTCCTTTACAAAGCCATGCTGCCTATCGCTAATAAATCCATTTGTTTTAAAATGTGAGTAAATCCTCTCCCTCAGAACCTTTTCCAATAATTTCCCTACCACTGACGTAAGGCTCACCGGCCTATACTTTCCTGGATTATCTCTGCTATCCTTCTTAAACAAAGGAACGACATTGGCTATTCTTCAAACTTCTGGGACTTCACCTGTAGCCAATGAGGATACAAAGTTTCAGTTAAGGCCCCAGCAACTTCCTCCCTACCTCCCTCTGTATTCTGGGGTAGATCCCATCAGGCCCTGGGAACCTTTCTACCTTCATGCTTTTTAAGACACCTAATACCTCCACCTTTTTGATATTGACATGATACAGAATATCTACACACCCTTTCCTAGACTCATCATCCACAAAGTCCTTCTCTTTGGTGAATACTGATGTGAAGTACTCAGTTAGTACCTCACCCATTTCCTCTGGCTTCACGCATAGATTCCCTCGTCTGTCCTTGAATGGGCCAACCTTTTCCCTGACTACCCTCTTGCTCTTATATATATATATATGTAAAATGCCTTGGGTTTCTCCTTCATCCTGTTTGCCAAGGACAATTCATGACCCCTTTTAGACCTCCTAACTTCTTGCTTAAGTTCCTTCCTACTTTCTTTATATTCTTCAAAGGCTTTGTCTGTTCTCAGTCTTCTAGACCTTATGAATGCTTCCTTTTTTTTTTGACTAGGCTCACAATAGCCCTTGCTATCCAAGGTTCTCAAAACCTGCCATACTTACCTTTCATCTTCACAGGAACCTGCCAGTCCTGAATTCTAATCAACTGACTTTTGAAAAACTCCCACATTTACCCTGATTTACTTTGATCTCAGGCCCATCCTTGTCCTCTTCCATAACGATCTTGAATCTAACTGAGTTATGATTACTGTCTGCAAACTTCTCCCCCACAGATACTTCAACCATGCCCAGCTTCGTTACCTAAAATTCAGTCCAGTACTGACTGCCCTCTCTCTTGTAGTATCATCTGCGTACTGGCTGAAAAGGTTCTCCTGAATCCATTTTTAAAATTCCATTCCGTCTAAACCTTTTACACCATGGCTAGCCCAGTTAATGTTGGGGAAGTTGAAATGGGGGATTTCAACTTCCCTAACATTAACTGGATTAGTCTATTACTATGCTATATAGGGCAACACGGTCGCACAAGTGACTAGCACTGTGGCTTCACAGCGCCAGCGTCCCAGGTTCGATTCCCTGCTGGGTCACTGTCTCTGCGGAGTCTGCACGTTCTCCCCGCGTCTGCGTGGGTTTCCTCCGGGTGCTCCGGTTTCCTCCCACAGTCCAAAGACATGCAGGTCAGGTGGATTGGCCATGATAAATTGCCCGTAGTGACCAAAAAAGGTTAGGAGGGGTTATTGGTTATGGGGATAGGGTGGAAGTGAGGGCTTAAGTGGGTCGTTGCAGACTCGGTGGACTAATTGGCCTCCTTCTGCACTGTATGTTCTATTACTTTTATATTTCTCTGAAATTTGCCGACATATCTACTCTTCTATTTCTCTCGGACTGTTCCGGGACCTGTAGGACAATCCCATCAATGTGATTACTCCTTTTTGGTTACCCATACGGCTTCATTTGAAGAGCCTTCTAAGATGTCATCCCTCATTCCTGTTGTAATTGATCCCCCGATCAAAATTGCAACACCCCTCCTTTTTTAGCTGCTTGCCTATGATTACAATCCCAGAGAAGACCCCAACAGTGGCTAGGATACTAGACCGAAACCCCAATATTTTATTTTATTTTGTAAGACTGTGTGGAAAGAATACTTTGCTCTAGGAGTGATTGCATGAAAAAATAAGGATTTGGTATTTTAAAACAAACTTTTATTAATAATACACTTTTAAATTTTTTAACAACACATCTGAAAATAGCTTACAATTACCTCTTAGACAATACTACTCAATACAGTAAATACAATACCCTTAATTACTATCTCTATTCCCAATCAACAACAAGGAAAGGAAAAATTATACAGCTCTCAATCTATCTCAATGGCTCAGTAATACTTGCTTTCCAGAACTGATTTGAATCCTGTTAGAACCCCTGAAGACCCTAGCTGGACATCTTCAAAAAGCTGTTTCAACTGTTTGTTTCAGCCTCCCCCTTGTCCTCAGACAAGACTGCTCTGCTTTAAATACTTTTCTTTTAAACTATCCTACTGTGAGAAAGATACTTTACTTGCAGTGGATAAGGGTTAGTCAGATCAGAATTCAACTCAAAAAGAACAAAGAACAGACAGCACAGGAACAGACCCTTTGGTCCTCCAAACCTGTACCGGTCATGATGCCACCCTCAGCCAAACCCTCATTACTTTTTAGTGACGTACATCCTATCCATGTACTTGTCAAGATGCCTTTTGAACGTTGTTAATGTATCTGATTCCACAATCTCCACTGGCAGTGCGTTCCAGGCACTCACCACCCTCTGTATAAAAAAAGCTGTCTTGCACATCTCCTCTAAACTTTGCACCATGGACCTTAAACATATGCCCTCTAGTGACTGACCCCCCCCCCCCCCCCCCCCCCTGGGAAAGAGTGCCTGCCCATCCACTCTATCCATGCCTCTCATAATCTCGTAGACCTCTATCAGGTCGCCCCTCAACCTCCGCCATTCTAATGAAGACAGTCCAAGTCGATTCAGCCTCTCCACACAGCTAATACACTCCAAACAAGGCAACATCCTGGTAAACCTCCTCTGTGCCCTCTCCAAAGCTTCCACATCCTTCTGGTAGTGTGGTGACCAGAATTGTGTGCAAAATTCCAAGTGCAGCCTTACCATGGTTCTATACAACTCCAGCATGACTTGCCAGTTTTTATACTCGATGCCCCATCCAATGAAGGCAAGCATTCCATATTCTTTCTTGACTACCTTGTCCAATTGTGTTGCCACTTTTAAAGATCTGTGGACCTGTACGCCCAGGTCTCTCTGACTTTCTATATTCCTAAGAGTTTTGTCCTTTACTGTATATTTCCCCATCTATGTTATACCTACCAAAATGCATTCAGGAAAACACCCTTCCACTGATACCCTCTGCCTTCTGTGACCAAGCCAGTTATGTATCTATTGGTATCTCACCCTCTGATCCAGTGTGACTTCACCTTTTGTACCAGTCTGGGATGAGTTCATGTAAACAACATCCACTGCCCTCCCCTCATCTTTGTCACCTGACATTTCCTGACAAATTAGTGAGGTATGACATCCCCTTCATAAAACCATGCTGTCTATCACTAATGAGTCTCTTTGTTTCCAAATGGGTATAAACCCTGTCGCTGAGAATTGTCGACAATAATTTATCTACTACCGACGTGAGGCTGACCGGCCTGTAGTTTCCTGGATTATCCCTGCTACCTTTCTTAAACAGCGGTACCCCATTAACTATTAGAACAGTACAGCACAGAACAGGCCATTCGGCCCTCGATGTTGTGCCAAGCAATGATCACCCAACTCAAACCCACGTATCCACCCTAAACCCGTAACCCAACAACCCCCCCTTAACCTTACTTTTTAGGACACTACGGGCAATTTTAGCATGGCCAATCCACCTAACCCACACATCTTTGGACTGTGGAAGGAAACCGGAGCACCCGGAGGAAACCCACGCACACACGGGGAGGACGTGCAGACTCCGCACAGACAGTGACCCAGCCAGGAATCGAACCTGGGACCCTGGAGCTGTGAAGCATTTATGCTAACCACCATGCTACCGTGCTGCCCATGAGGCTAGGACCTCATCTGTAGCCAATGAGGATACAAAAATGTCAGTCAAGGCCCCAGAAATTTCTTCCCCTGCTTCCATCAGTATTTTGGGGTAAATCCCATCAGACCCAAAAGATCTATCAACCTTATTGTCTTTTAAAGCACCCAATCTCCTCCTTTTTGATGTCAACATAACCCAGACTATCCACACACTCTACCCAAGAACCATCTTCCACAAAGACCTATTGTTTGGTGAGGGCTGGTTTAGCTCAGTGGGCTAGACAGCTGGTTTGTGATGCAGAACAAGGCCAGCAGCGTGGGTTCAATTCCCATACCAGCTTAGCCGAACAGGCGACAAAATGTGGCGACGAGGGGCTTTTCACAGTAACTTCATACATGTGACAATAAAAGCTTATTATTATTAACACTGATGCAAAGTACTCATTTAGTACCTCGCCTATTTCCTCTGGCTCAACACATAGATTCCCCCCAGGTTTCTCAAAATCTCTGAATACCTTAGCTCCGCCAAGCAATGATATCACAGCCCCAAGCTGAAAACAAAGTAACTCTCCAGGGACTTTTCCTAGTCAAACAACACGGCATGGTGGCACAGTGGTTAGCATTGCTGCATCACAGCTCCAGGGTCCCGGGTTCAATTCCTGGCTTTAGGTGACTGTGTGGAGTTTGCACTTTCTCCCCGTGTCTGCGTGGGTTTCCTCCGGGTGCTCCGGTTTCCTCCCACAGTCCAAAGATGTGCAGGTTAGGTGGATTGGCCATGGTAAATTACTCCTTAGTATCCAAAAGGTTAGGTGGGGTTATGGGGATAGGCTGGAGGCGTAGGCTCTTTCCAAGGGCCGGTGCAGACTCGATGGGCCGAATGGCCTCCTTTTGCACTGCAAATTCTGTGATACTATGAACGTTACATTAGCCCAGGCTAAAAACATATGGAGCGGGATATGTAGTGACGTATCCCTCGATACACATCCTATCCATGTACTTGTCAAGATGCCTTTTGAACGTTGTTAATGTATCTGATTCCACAATCTCCACTGGCAGTGCGTTCCAGGCACTCACCACCCTCTGTGTAAAAAAAGCTGTCTTGCACATCTCCTCTAAACTTTGCACCATGGACCTTAAACATATGCCCTCCAGTGACTGACACCCCCCCCTCCCGGGAAAGAGTGCCCACCGGGTCGGAGAATCACCAGTTGGGTTGGAGTGATTCCCGCCCTTCCACTCCGACGCTGACTGCCGAATTCTCTGGTGCTGGTTTTCTGGTGGGGGCGGAGGCCACGCCGCGTGGGTCGTCTGCCGTTGGCAGCGGCCCCCCTTAGCAATTCTCTGGGCCCCAATGGGCCGAGTGGCCGCCCGTTTTCGGCCAGTCCCGCAGGCGTGAATGGGCATGGTCTATCCTGGCGGGACCTGGCTTGGAGGGCAGCTAGCAGAGTCCTCGGTGGGGGGGATCCAGCCCCGGGGTGGGGGGGGTGGGGCAATGTGGCCTGGCCCGCGATCGGGGCCCACCGATCACAGACGGGCCTGTGCCGTGGGGGCACTCTTACCCTCCGTTCCGGCCTCTGTAAGACTCCGCCATGGCCGGCACGGAGAAGAAACCCCGCAGGTAACTCTGGCTCCTAAAAGCTTTCTGGTCTCCCAAAACAAGATTTTAAAAAAAAATATGACTACTGCAGTCAAACACACTCTAACTCCAGGCTCTTAACCCTTAAATTGTCAAACATTTAGAACCCACGATATCTAAAGCCCTGCATTTGCTATCAGACCCCTTGCATTAAAATACCATCCAATTTTGTCAAACTGCCTTGTGACTTATCTGGTCTAGATAGTCTATACTTTCCTGACTAACTTGATGTCAGAGTAACACAGGCATCTGGAGGTGGGTGGGGGATTGTAGTAATCCACGGGAGGCAGGAGTTCCGTCACCACACCAATATTTATTTACAAAAACGATATTACAGGAGCAGCTACAAACAGTGCTGCTAGCAGCCCATAGAACATAGAACGATACAGCGCAGTACAGGCCCTTCGGCCCTCGATGTTGCACCGACATGGAAAAAAAAACTAAAGAAAAACTAAAGGCCATCTAACCTACACTATGCCCTTATCATCCATATGCCTATCCAATAAACTTTTAAATGCCCTCAATGTTGGCGAGTTCACTGCTGTTGCAGGTAGGGCATTCCACGGCCTCACCACTCTTTGCGTAAAAAACCCACCTCTGACCTCTGTCCTATATCTATTACCCCTCAATTTAAGGCTATGTCCCCTCGTGCTAGCCACTCCCATCCGCGGGAGAAGGCTCGCGCTGTCCACCCTATCTAACCCTCTGATCATTTTGTATGCCTCTATTAAGTCACCTCTTAACCTTCTTCTCTCTAACGAAAACAACCTCAAGTCCATCAGCCTTTCCTCATAAGATTTTCCCTCCATACCAGGCAACATCCTGGTAAATCTCCTCTGCACCCGTTCCAAAACTTCCACGTCCTTCCTATAATGAGGCGACCAGAACTGTACGCAATACTCCAAATGCGGCCGTACTAGAGTTTTGTACAACTGCAACATGACCTCATGGCTCCGGAACTCAATCCCTCTACCAATAAAGGCCAACACACCATAGGCCTTCTTCACAACCCTATCAACCTGGGTGGCAACTTTCAGGGATCTATGTACATGGACACCGAGATCCCTCTGCTCATCCACACTACCAAGAATTTTACCATTAGCCAAATATTCCGCATTCCTGTTATTCTTTCCAAAGTGAATCACCTCACACTTCTCCACATTAAACTCCATTTGCCACCTCTCAGCCCAGCTCTGCAGTTTATCTATGTCCCTCTGTAACCTGCAACATCCTTCCGCACTGTCTACAACTCCACCGACTTTAGTGTCGTCTGCAAATTTACTCACCCATCCTTCTGCGCCCTCCTCTAGGTCATTTATAAAAATGACAAACAGCAACGGACCCAGAACAGATCCTTGTGGTACGCCACTCGTAACTGAACTCCATTCTGAACATTTCCCATCAACTACCACTCTCTGTCTTCTTTCAACTAGCCAATTTCTGATCCACATCTCTAAATCACCCTCAATCCCCAGCCTCCGTATTTTCTGCAATAGCCGACCGTGGGGAACCTTATCAAACGCTTTACTGAAATCCATATACACCACATCAACTGCTCTACCCTCGTCTACCTGTTCAGTCACCTTCTCAAAGAACTCGATAAGGTTTGTGAGGCATGATCTACCCTTCACAAAACCATGCTGACTATCCCTAATCATATTATTCCTATCTAGATGATTAAAAACCGTATCTTTTATAATCCTCTCCAAGACCTTACCCACCACAGACGTTAGGCTCACCGGCCTATAGTTACCGGGGTTATCTCTACTCCCCTTCTTGAACAAAGGGACCACATTTGCTATCCTCCAGTCCTCTGGCACTATTCCTGTATCCAATGATGACCTAAAAATCAAAGCCAAAGGCTCAGCAATCTCTTCCCTGGCTTCCCAGAGAATCCTAGGATAAATCCCATCCGGCCCCGGGGACTTATCTATTTTCACCTTGTCCAGTCAACTTAAGACTGCTCACAAAGCCTACACAGGTGATTATATGGGCCCCCTCAATGAGCTATCATTGAGGGAGCTCATACTCCAATTGGCCAACCAATAAAGCCAATTGGAGTTCATTACACCCCTCCCCCCCAAGGTCCGAGGAATTCCTGCCAGCTGGCATTCCTGAGCTTCTTCCTGCTCCTCATGTCTGGGTCTGTCATCTCTGTGTCGTCTGCCGGGTCGTTCTCCGAAGTGGGCGGGGTGTACCTTATAGGTGCCCGTCTTTTCCTTGACGACCTCCTTGGAAGTTGTTCTTCCTCCTCCTTGGGGAGAGCTTTCGCGGCGGCCTCATCGAGCGTGTCCATCTCCGACTCTGACGCCTGGATGACGGGGTCTGGAGAAATTGCTCGGGGCTGGGGTGTGGGTATCCTTTCTGTCTGGGCTATCCCAGCTTGAGGCGGTCCTGCTTCGCCTGCCTCCAGGTGTGGTTCCGCTGCCCTTATTTGGTCTAGGTGTTTCTTCAGCATCTTACCTCCTATTGAAACCTCATAGGACATGGGCCCTGTTTGGGACTCTACCGTGCCTTTGACCCACGTTGGTCCATTCCCATAATTCTTGACCCAAACCGATGCCCCCACCTGGAAATGTCTCTGCTGCCGACTATTATCATGCCCCCTGCATTGGGCCTCCTGTTGTTTCTCCACTTTCCCCGTTAAATTTGGGAAAAGGAGACTCAGCCTCGTTCGCAGCCGCCTTCCCATTAAGAGTTCAGCTGGCGGTATGCCCGTTGTGGAATGCGGTGTGGTCCTGTAATCAAACAGCCAGCGGGAGAGCTTTGTGTCCATTGACGCTGCCGGCTGCTTCTTGAGTCCCGCTTTAAGTGTCTGGACCGCTCTCTCTGCCATTCCGTTGGTCGCTGGATGGTAGGCGGCCATTTTGATGTGACGGACTCCGTTTTCCTTCAGGAATTTTCCAAATTCCCCACTTGTGAATGCCGTTCCGTTATCCGACACCAATACCTCCGGAAGTCCATGTGTTGCAAACGAGGCCCTGAGGTTTTCAATTGTCGATGCTGTGCTTGCCATGTTTACCCGGTGGACATCCAACCATTTGGAGTGGGCGTCCACTATCACCAAAAACATTGAGCCCATGAAAGGGACGGTGTGGTCAATATGCAGGCGGGTCCATGGTCTGCCTGGCCATTCCCACGGGTGCAATGGCGCCGCTGGTGGCACTCTTTGCCCCTGTTGGCACTCCTGGCACCGATGTACCAAGGCTGCTATGTCTGTGTCCAAACCTGGCCACCAAACGTAGCTTCGAGCTAGCATCTTCATTTTAGACACCCCTGGGTGTCCGTGATGTAACTCGGTTAAGATTGTCTGACGGCCCTGAGCTGGGACAATTACCCGGGCTCCCCATAATAGGATACCATCTTCTACGGTTATTTGGTCCCTTCTGCTCCAGTATGGGTGCATCTGGGGCTCCACTGGTCTTTCCAGTTCCCCTGTTAGCAGTAAATGCTTCATCTTGGCTAAAACTGGGTCTTTTTGCATCCACAACCGAATATGTTGTGCGTCTACTGGTAGGGTGTCCAAAAAATTTAGAGTCATTACTGTCTCCTCTACTTTTTGTATTTGCGGCGGAGTGTCTGGGAGGGGAAGTCTGCTCAAAGCATCTGCATTTGCTACTCGCATTCCCGGTCTGTGCTCCAGAACGTATCTATACGCCGCCAGTAGCAACGGCCAGCGTTGGATTCTAGCTGATGCAATCGGGGGTATTGACTTGTCTTCTTTTAATAACCCTAATAACGGCTTATGGTCCGTCACTATGGTGAATTTCCGCCCGTACAGATACTGGTGAAATTTTTTTACTGCGAATATCACCGCCAGTCCTTCCTTCTCGATTTGGGCGTACTTCTTCTCAGCCATCGCCAAGGTCCTCGAAGCATAGGCTATTGGCCGTTCTTCCCCATTCCTTCCTCTATGGGCTAAGACGGCTCCTACCCCATAGGGGGATGCATCACAAGTGACCGCAAACTCCTTCCTTGGGTCATAATGCTCTAGGACATTTTCGGATGACAGCTGTTCCTTAATGTCCCTAAATGCTCGGTATTGGCGGGTGGCCATTTCCATTCTTGCCCCTTTTTTAGTAGCTGGTGGAGGGGTTCTAGGATTGACGCCCTATTTTCTATAAATTTTCCATAATAGGTTACCAACCCTAGAAATGATCGTAACTCCTGGACCGTGGTGGGAGCTGGGGCTTCTTTTATTGCCCTTACTCGGTCTACTAATGGGTGTAAGCCTGACTCGTCTACTTTATATCCTGAATGCAAAAGGTACTGGCCTGGCCTTACAAAATTTCGGAAGGGCTTCTGGGTCCATGCGCAAAGCTGCTTTGGCGCCTATGATTTCCCCCAAACCTTCCTGGAAGACCTCCGGGTATTTTTGGAGTACTCCACTCAACTGCCCGCTTCCACTCTGGAAAATTTTCATCCAATCTAATTTTAGGTCTTTCAGCCAGTTCCGTCCAATTAAGCTCAGTCCGGAGCCCTCTACTATAGTCAACGGTAATTGTTTCTCATATTCCACGGGTACATGAGTCGTGCCTAGTACTTCCAGGGGTTCCCCCATGTAGGTGTTAAGTTTCGTCAATGTTTTTGTTAGGGTTAGTGGCTGGAGTCCATCTTTGATTTTTCTAAATGCTGCCACTCCCATTACTGATACGGCCGCACCCGTGTCTATTTCCATTATTGTCGGCCGCCCGTTCACCCGTGGGGTAATCCTAATGGGTTCTGCTTTCTTCGTTGCAATATTATATAATTGTTCCTCTTCGGAGGAGGATGGGGCGTCTAGGTTGTGTACTTCCCTGCGTCCCCACCTGCTATTCCTCTTTTGCCACCTCCTTCTAGGGTTTCTGTCATTGTTACCCCACTCTGTCTGGTGCCAGAAACGGTCCTTCTCTGTTGGGGGAGCCTCAGCCGGTACTTCCCTCTGTCTCCAGTTAGTCCTGGCAGACTTGGGGGCAGTTCTGGGGTTTTCCTTTTTCCCTCTATTCCTCGGGTTTTTCCTGAGGGCGGCTAGTTGTGGTAGTCCCTCTCACAGGTACCTACCTCCAAAGGCGTGCCCTGTAGTTCCTGTGCCCCACTTCCTGCCTTTTCTAGGGACAGTGCGAGCTGTAACGCCTGCCTGCAGTCTAGCTCTGTTTCCGCCAACAGGCTTTTCTGTATTGTGAGGTCGTTTATACCACACACTAACCGGTCCCGAAGCATTTCATTTAGCGTCGGGCCGAACTCACATTTTTCCGCCAACCTTCTCAGGCGGGTCAAGAAATTCGTGACTGACTCCCTGTCTTCCCGCTTCGCTGTGTAGAATCTGTACCTACGCAAAATGAGGGGTGGTTTTGGGTCGTAGTGCTCTTTCACCAATTCCGTTACTTCTTGGAAAGTTTTCATGTCCGGCGCATCGGGATAAGTCAGACTACGTATAATGGCAAAAGCTGAGGGTCTGCACGCCGACAGCAGGATAAGCCGTCTCCTTTCGTCCGTCAGTGCATCATTTTCCCGGAAGAAGTAATACATTCTCTCCACATACTGGGACCAGTCCTCATAGCCGGGTCGAATGCCTCTAACCTTCCAAAAAATGGCATTTTTAAAAAAAATGCACCCTCCGAGTGCGGCAGCTGGTCTCTGCAAAATTCTTAGTTTACCTCGTCGCCACTGTAGTAATCCACGGGAGGCAGGAGTTCCGTCACCACACCAATATTTATTTACAAAAACGATATTACAGGAGCAGCTACAAACAGTGCTGCTAGCAGTCCAGTCAACTTAAGACTGCTCACAATGCCTACACACGTGATTATATGGGCCCCCTCAATGAGCTATCATTGAGGGAGCTCATACTCCAATTGGCCAACCAATAAAGCCAATTGGAGTCCATTACAGGGATGTTGAAGGTGGAGGAGGGAATGGGGAGGAGTGTTTGGAGGTGTACGACTGCAGTAAGTTACAGAGATGGAGACAGTTGAAGCAATGAAGGGACTTTAATATGAGGATGAGATGTTTAAATTTGTAGTGCTGGAGGATTACGAGCCAATGTAAATTAATAAGGGTAGAAGCAATGGGTAAGAGGGACTTTATGTGGGATAGAATGTGGGCAGGAGAGTTTAGAGTCATAGAGGTCTAAAGCACAGAAAGGCCCCTTGGCCCATTGCATCTGTGGCAGTTAAAAACAACCACATAACTTCTAATTCCATTTTCCAACACTTGGCCTATAGCCTTGTGTGCCTTAGCATCACAAATGCTCATCTCAATATTTATCATAGAACCATAGAATTTACAGTAAGAAGTCATACAACACCAGGTTAAAGTCCAACAGGTTTGTTTCAAGTCACTAGCTTTCAGAGCACTGCTCCTTCCTCAGGTGAATGAAGAGGTAGGTTCCAGTAACATATATGTAGACAAAGTCAAAGATGCAAGACAATACTTTGAAAGTGAGCATTTGCAGGTAATTAAGGGGGCGATTCTCCGAGCCCCACGCCAGGCCGGAGAATTGCCGCAACTGTGCCACGACGCCCCGACGCTGGCACGCGATACTCCGAGGTGCGGAGAATCGGCTCTATTTGTGCCGGTGCGTTTGGTGCAGTGCCGGCCGGGGGCTGCTGGAATCGGCGGGGCCACCGATTCTCTGGCCCGGATGGGCTGAGCGGCTGCGCCGATGCGACGGAGTCCCGCCAGAGCCGTTCACCCCTGGTCGCTGCCAGCGGGAACTCTGCGTGAACGGTCGGGGGGGGGGGGGGGGGGGGGGGGGGGGGGCTCCTTCACCGGGGGAGTTGCTCCGATGGGGTCTGGCCCTCGATCGGGGCCCACCTACCGGCGGCCAGGCCTCTTCCCCCCGGGCCTCCGTTCTGGCGCGGCTGGCCCCTGAACACCGAGGCCATGTTGAGTTGGGGCCGACGCGCTAAAGAAGTCCCCCGCGCATGCGCAGGTTGACGCGGCCCAACTGCGCATGCGCGGGTTGGCTCGGTGCCCATTTGGCACCACGAAAGGAGGCTTGAGCGGCATGAACCGCTCCAGTGCCATGCCGGCCCCCTATGAGGGCCAGAATCGGTCGTACCCGGGCGCAGATTGCGCCATTGTGAAATGCGATGGCGTTCAAGACGGCGCGAACACTTGGGCTCCATATTGGAGAATCACCCCCTAAGTCTTTAGAGATCCAGAGAGAGGGGTAATCCCAGGTTAAAGAGGTATGAATTGTCTCAAGCCAGGACAGTTGGTCGGATTTCGCAAGCCCAGGCCATATGGTGAGGGGTCTCTCTCTTGATTTGTGAAGACTTAATTACCTGCAAATGCTTGCTTTCAAAGCATTGTTTTGCATCTCTGACTTTGTCTATATATATGTTTCTGGAACCTACCTCTTCATTCACCTCAGGAAAGAGCAGTGCTCCGAAGGCTAGTGATTTGAAACAAGCCTGTTGGACTTTAACCTGATGTTGTATGACTTCTTACTGTGCTCACCCCAGTCCAATGCCGGCATGTCCACAGCACAGAATTTACAGTGCAGGAGGAGGAGTCTGCCCACCAGGTCTGCACTGATGGAAAGAGTACCCTACCCGAGCCCACACCTCCACCCTTTCCCGCAACCCAGGAACCCCACCCAACATTTTTTTTGGACACTAAGGGCAATTTAGCATGGCCAATCCATCTAACCTGCACATATTTGGACAGTGGGAGGAACCCGGAGCACCCGGAGGAAACCCAAGCAGACACGGGGAAAATGTGCAGACAGTGACCCAAGCCAGAAATCGAACCTGGGACCTTCGAGCTGTGAAGCAACTGTGGTGACCACTGTGTTACCGTGCCGCTCAGCATTATTAAATATTATGTGGGTCTCTGTCTCCATCACCCTTTCAGCAGTGATTTCTAGACTCCCACCACCCTCTGAGTGAAAAAGCTTTACCTTACATCCCCGCTAAACCTCCTGCCCCTTACCTTAAATCTATGCCCCTGGGCCATTGATCATGCATCTCAATCATGTCATCCCTCAGTCTCCTCTGCTCCAAGAAAAACAGTCTGAGTCTGTACAATCTCTCTTCACAGCTGAACTCTCCAGCCCAGGCAACATCCTGGTAAATCTCCTCTGCACCATGTCCAGTGCTATCACATCCCTCCTATGTGGACTCCAGAACTGCACTCAATACTCTAGCTGTGGTGTAACCAATGTTTTACCAGTTCCAACATAAACTGCCTGCTCTTAAACTCTGCCTCTGCTAAAAAGGGCAAGTATACCATATTTCTTCTCAACCACTGTATGAACCTGCTCTGTGATGTTAAGAGATCTTGATGTGAATTGACACACTGATCCTTGGTGCTTCCCAGGGTCCTGCCATTTATCATGTATTCCCGTGCCTTGTTTGTCCTGTCCAAGTGCATCCCCTCATACTTATCCGGATTGAATTTCATTTGCCGATGATCAACCCATCTGACAAGCCCCTCTATGTCCTCCCTTAATTGAAAGCTATCCTCCTCACTATTTACCACATTACAATTTTAGAATAATCCGCAAAGTTACTGATCAACCTTCCTACATTCATGTCGAACTAATTTCTATAAACCACAAACAGCAAGGGCCCCAACATTAATTCCCGCAGGTCCTCACTCGGCACAGACTTCCTGACAGAAAAACACCCCTCAACCTCTGCTTCTTGCCACTCAGCCAATTCTGGACGTGTCATGGGAGTGTCCCTTCAAAAAAGGTTTTTGTCTTATCATATGGCTTCAGTGATGTCATTTTGTGGGTGGTGCTGAGCCGTGGCTGTGAGGTTTGTTTTACTTTCACTTTTGTTTTGACTGCTGTGGACCACAGACAGAGAAAATAAGTGTTTTGGCCTGTCTCTCTCTATTTTCATTTTAAAGAGTTGTTCCAGAAAAAAAAACATTGATTATAGTTACCTGCTTTGGTAACTTAAAAGATATAGTTTGCTTTCCGGAAAGCTTTAAACCTGCTGGTGAGGCGAGGTCAGAATCTCAGGGAAAGCCAGTCTTATTCAAGTGAGAATGCAGAGTGCTGGGCCACCCTCTTGAAAAGAGGTTTATGGTTTAGGGTATTTTGTTTTGGAACAGCTAAGGGGGAATTCATTAAGTGTTATACATAGATGACTGTAGTTGTGTGGGGTCTTTCTCTTTGTAATTGATAACAATTCTTACTGTTTATTTATAAATATATGTTAACTCAGTTCTTAGAATAAAGCTTGTTTTTACTAGTGTCTAGAAAGCTTGAGGAATCACACCTGAAGGGAAGGCTTTTGTCCTCATCTGAGGCAAATTCAACATAAAGGTTGAAGGTCATGTAGACTTCATAATATACTTTGGAGTTTCTAAGCCCTGGCCCATAACAAAATTGGGGTCTCGTCGGGATAAAAGTCTATCTTTCGTGACTGTGGTTGCCTTAGTGAACTTAAAAACAGTGAGGGGTGAGAATATTTGTGTTTGCTTTTCAGGTGTTGTATTTGAGTTTAAATAGGGAGTGTGTTGTGGCCAATGGCTCTTTCAGAGGCTCAGGAATTTTTGGGGGTGGAGCAGGTCGCGCGCAGTACTTACAAACAGAGACTAAAAAAAGGCTTTTAGATTTGGCAACAACATTACGTTAACATTTCCTGACAAAGGGATAATTGCAGTGATAGCTAAGCATTTAGAATTGCTTGAAACACTGTCAGCATCACTGGAAACGGCAATAAGTAAATTCCATTGAAAGCAGCTTGACTTTGAAATGCGGGAAAAAGAATGGCCCTAGCAGAAGAAAAAGAAAAGGAGAGAGAGGAAAGGGAAAATGAACAAATAGCCCAAGCAGAACAAAGAGCGAGAGAAAGAAAGGTACAGATCAGGGAAAAAGATAAAGAAAGAGAGAGAAAAAAAAGAGAGAGACTTTAAACTTCAGAAACTGGCCATGAAACGTGGACGTCAGTTCAAATTGGCGGAGGTAAAGAGAAACATACAATCTGAGGATAGTGAGAAAGAGCAAGACGTCATAGTCGAAGGTTTGGTGGGGATCTATTTAAATATGTCCATGCATTGCCAAGGTTTTATGAGAAGGATGTAGAAGCCTTTTTCATTTCATTTGAGCAAGTGGCTGAACAAATGAAATGGCCACAGGACATGTGGGTATTACTGATTCAAACAAAGTTGGTAAGTGGAGCTAGTGAAGTGTTTTCATCACTATCAAAGGAGGTATCTTGGATGTATGCGGAGGTGAAAAAAATCCACCTTAGGTGTATATGAACTAGTGCCTGAAGCCTACAGACAAAGGTTTAGAAATTTAAGGAAATAACCTGGTCAAGCATACATAGAGTTTGAAAAGATCAAACAAATGGATTAGTTCATAAATCAGGTTGGTTTCTGACATCAGCTTCAGCCTGTCAGGGATAGAAACTGGGGAAAAGAGAAATACTCAAGTGGTAAAGGTAAAGGAAATCTGATGGGAGATAGTGTACCTCAGATTAAAAAAGAAATCCAGGAGGAAGAGAAATTAAAAGTTTCAGACGTTTTTACTGTAATAAACTAGGCCATATAAAGTCACAGTGTTGGGGGTTGAAGAAAAGCACTGGGAAGGCAGATGTGGTAAACCGGGATAAGTCAGTGGGGTTGGTTAAAGTGGTAAAGGAAAGCCCAATTGAAGCGAGGAGGTGCAAATGAATGTACAGCCTGATCAAGAGAGGATTGATAAGAAGGTGCTAGATCTATTTAAATAATTTACTTGTGTGGGTAAAGTTTACTCATATGTACCAGGAGGAATAGGTAAAGAAGTCAGAATTTTTATAGATACGGGAGCTAGTCAATCTTTGATGGTAAGAGAAGAGGAATTATGTAGTTTGGGAAGAATATTGCCAGAAAAGGTGTGGAATTCAGGGTGAGAAGAATAGTGTTCCATTATATAAGGTGAGGTTGGAGAGTCCAGTGAAGACTGGTGAAATGGTAGTCGGAGTAATAGAGAAACTATCTTGCGCAGGAATACAATTTATCTTAGGTAATTTTTGTGAGGGTCACGAAGAATCCAGCACGAGTTAAAGGAGAGAAAGAAATAACATTTATTTACAATAATATATATATACACAACAGAAGCAGCAACTCCCTTGCTGCTCACTCTCCTCTAGCCGGTTCCAAACTGGCCAGCTTTATTTATGCAGGGTATCTGCTCATGATTTCTCCGCCCCCGTCATTGGGGAAGCTCATACTCCCAAAGGATTGTGGGATTGCAATTAGTCCCCAACCTGTGGTAAGCAGGCAGGTTATAACATCCCTCCCCCAATGTCCAAGGATTCCACCGAAGACCTTGGCAAAGGAGGGCGTTGGACTCGTTTTGCCATAGGCAGGAGACCATTTGCACGAGGCGTTGGATCGGGCGGCGTGTAATGAGACGGAGAACGGTTGTACATCCACAGCCCGTGGGTCCAAGGATTCCCCCTCTGAGGCGTCCTGTGTCTCAATCTCGGAGTTGGAGTCCGCTGCCTCCATCATCTCAGCGCCTCTATCTCCACGCAGTTCTGCAACAACCACGCGGTTCTGCAGGCTTTGAGTGCGGCACCAGAGGAATATTGTGAGGAATACTTTCCACTGTGTCTGGTCTCTGTGGCTGTACAAATGAGCTCCGGGGGCGGGGAATCTTTGGAAGAGATGGTCTTCTGGACCAAACGTGGTCTATATGTTTGCGCTGGAGACGATCCTGGGCTTGTACCTGGTAAGAGATAGGTTCCGTTTGGCAAAAGATTACGCCAGGGACCCACCAGCGAAATTCCGAACCAACACTGGGTCACCGGGCGCAAACTGCCGAATCGGCCAATTCCGAGAAAAACCATGTCCCTGCCATTCTTGTGTGCGGCGTACTTTTGTGCCAATGTCTGGGAAAACCCTGCTCAGGCGGGTGTGAAGTCTCCGGCACATTAGGAGTTCCGCGGGAGCTACCCCAGTCACCACATGTGGGGTGGTCCTATATGAAAATAAAAAATGAGCCAGTCTTGTGTCCATCGACCGGGAAGTCTGCTTCCTTAGGCCTCGTTTGAACGTCTGCACTGCGCGCTCCGCCAACCCATTTGAAGCCGGGTGGTATGGAGCGGTGCGGATATGGCGTATGCCATTCATCTTCATGAACCTCGCAAGCTCCTCACTTGTGAACGGAGTGCCGTTGTCTGTGACCAGCACCTCGGGGAGGCCATGCATACTGAAAGCCAAACGTATCTTTTCGATTGTTGCGGAGGACGTTGTGCCTACCATCTTATGCACCTCAAACCATTTAGACTGGGCATCAATTAATAGAAGGAACATGGATCCTTGAAAAGGGCCGGCGAAATCCGCATGCAAGCACGCCCAAGGCCGCACTGGCCATTCCCAGTAATGTAGGGGCACGGTCGGCGGAAGCTTCTGATGCTCCTGGCAAATGGAGCAGTTTTGGGCCACCTTCTCAATGTCGGTGTCGAGGCCTGGTCACCAGACATAACTCCGGGCCAACATTTTCATTTTGGTCACACCCGGATGCCCATTGTGCAAGTCCCTTAGTATCAGCTCCTGTCCTTTTTCCGGGACAATCACACGCAAGTGGATACCGTCTTCCACACTAAATTCTGACAGCTTGAGGGAAAAATGCCCGCAACTCGCCTGGGAGCTGTCTATGCTGCCCACCATACAGGACTATGTGCCAAACATTTGACAGGACTGGCTCCGTCTGGGTCCAATCACGGATCTGTGATGCTGTGACAGGCAAGGTGTCCATAAAATTTAGGGTTGCAACCACCTCACCGTTCGTGGGGGTCGACATGGGGCCGGTCAATAAAGGCAATCGGCTCAGTGCGTCAGCATTCGCCATCTGGGTTCCTGGTTTGTGCTCCAGAGAATACTCGTATGCATGAGCAAGAAAGCCAAGCGCTGGATCCTTGTAGAAGCAATGGCCGGTATTGGCTTATACTCTCGGAAAAGTCCCAGCCGAGGCTTATGATCAGTCACGATAGTGAAGTGGTGGCCATACACCCACTGGGGGAAGCGTTTCACTGCAAAGACCAGTGCCACGCCCTCCTTCTCGATCTGCCCGTACTTCTTTTCCGCTGCAATTAATGTGCGGGAGGCGAAAGCTATCGGCCGCTCATCCCCGTTCTCCATCTTGTGGGACAGGACGGCCCCAATACCATACGGGGATGCATCATATGTGATGAGTAAAGGCTTTCCAGGATCATAGTGGGTTAGTAACCCAGACGACGGCAATTGCTGTTTTACCTGCCGGAAAGCGGTTTTTTGCAACTGACCCCAAACCCAGGTATGATTCTTCTTTAGCAAAAGGTGCAACAGGACCAGCGTAGTTGCCAGATTGGGAAGGAACTTCCCATAATAGTTTATGAAGCCGAGAAAAGAACGAAGATGCAAAGTGTCAGTCGGGGCTGGGGCCTGTTGAATTGCGCGCACCTTCTCTGCGACGGGGTGTAAACATTCGCGGTCCACCCGATAACCCAGGTGCATTACTTCCTTCGCCTGAAAGACGCACTTTGTGACGTAAACGGACTCCAGCCTCCGAAAAGCATCTAAGAACATCCTCCAAATTTTCCAAATGAAAAATGAAATGAAAATTGCTTATTATCACAAGTAGACTTCAAATGAAGTTACTGTGAAAAGCCCCTAGTCGCCACATTCCGGCGCCTATTCGGGGAGGCTGTTACGGGAATCGAACCGTGCTGCTGGCCTGCCTTGGTCTGCTTTCAAAGCCAGCAATTTAGCCCTGTGCTAAACAGCCCCGTGTTCATGCTCCGACATCCCTGTGATCAAAACGTCGTCTAAGTAGACAGCGACACGTGGTAAACCTCTCAAAATTCTCTCCATGATGTGTTGAAAAATAGCGCAGGCAGAAGATATCCCAAAGGGCAACCGCGTATATTCATACAGGCCCTGGTGTGTATTAATCGTTCCATATGGCCGGGAGGCAGGTACAGCTCCAACTGTAGATAGGCGTGACTCATATATAATTTCGTGAACGAAAGTCCGCCTGCAAGCTTCACGTAGAGATCCTCTATGCGAGGCATTGGATATTGGTCGAGCCAGGAAGCCGTATTCACTGTAAGTTTATAGTCGCCACACAAGCGAACTGTGGCATCTGGCTTCATGACAGGTACAATTTGTGCTGCCCAGTCAGCGAAACGGACGGGCCTGATAATACCCAAAGTCTCCAAACGAATGAGCTCCCCTTCCATCTTCTTGAGCAAAGCGTAAGGCGCCGGGCGCGCCCGGAACTAGCGCTGTGCGGCTCCTATTTCAACTTGGATATGGACTACGGTCCCTTTTAGTTTCCCCAAACCAGGCTGGAATACTTCTGCGTATCGTCCTAGCACCTCAGTCAACCCTCCAGAAACTGTTTGAAGGATGTGCTGCCACTGCAGCCGCAAATGGCGCAACCAGTCCAGACCCAACAGGCTGGGCCCGTGGCCGTGCACCACGATAAGTGGGAAACGCTTCTCCCGGCATCCATAAACAACAGGGGTCATCGTAGATCCTGCAATGTCCAATAGTTCCCCCGTATAGGTGGCCAACCTGGCCTGAGTGTTGGTTAATGTAAGGGTCTGTATACCGTGCCTGATGCGGTCGAATGTCGTCTGGGTGATCACGGACACCTCTGCGCCAGTGTCCAGCTCCATCTCAAGCGGGTGACCATTGACCCGTACTGTCACCTTAATGGGGACCACAAGGGGAGCTGCTACACAATGCAGCTGCAGGCAGACATCCTCCGTCTCCACGTCCTCAGGAGTACTCGCTGCAGGTTCATCCAAATGAAAGGTACGGCTCCTGGGCTGGCCCCAGTTTCTGTCGGAACGACGGTTCCTTTGGCGGGCCCAGGACCGGCGTCCACGACGGGGTCAACGCCCACAAGTCTGACACAGACATGGCTCCCCATCCATTGGTTCTGGAGAAGGCTCCCTTCGGGGAGGAATGTCCAACGGCCACTGGTGTTGATCCGGACGTCGCCTCATCCAAGGTACCGCATGGGTGCGGGGGGATGCTTTTGGACAGAAGGGGTTGCGCCCCAAGGCATGCACCTCCATTCCCTGTAGCTGCTGCACACCCGTTCTGCGCTCTCTCGGGACAATACTATTTGAATGGCCTGTTGAAAAGTCAATGTTGGCTCAGCTAACAACTTTCTCTGGGTGGCCGCATTGTTAATATCGCAAACCAAACGGTCGCGTAACATTTCTGACAAGGTCTCTATAGTCACAGTACTCCGTAATCCTGCGTAGCCTGGATAGAAACTCGGCAAGGGATTCTCCTGGGGTCCTCTCAGTGGTATTAAACTGGTAACGTTGGATTATCGTGGACCGGGTTGGGTTAAAATGTTGCCCCACTAAGTTCACAAGTTCATCAAACGTTTTGGTGTCCGGTGCAGCTGGATACGTAAGGCTCCTAATCACCCCAAACGTATGCGGGCCGCAGGCAGTGAGCAATATGACCACCTGGCGCTCGTTTTCGATGATGTTGTTTGCCTGGAAATAGTAATACCTCCGTTGTGCGTAGTGGTTCCAGCTTTCCAGCACAGCGTCAAAAACATCCAAACGTCCATACAGAGGCATGGTGTAATAGAAGACAACTTCCAACCTGTATCCAATAAAAATCCAGGGAGGTGGCTTCAGCAGTATAGACAGCTATTCACTTTAACCCTCATCGCCAGTTTTGTGAGTTCACGATGAATTCAGCACGAGTTGAAGGATAGAAAGAAATAACATTTATTTACAATAGCATATCTATATACAACAGCAGCAGCAACTCCCCTGCTGCTCACTCTCCTCGAGCCGGTTCCAAACTGGTCAGCTATATTTATGCAGGGAACCTGCTAATGATTTCTCCGCTCCCCCCCCCCTCCATTGGCAAAGAGCATAGTCCCAAAGGATTGTGGGATTGTCATTAGTCTCCAGCCAGTGGTAAGCAGGCAGGTTATAACAGTAATGATATAGCGGGATCGCAAGTGGGAGTGATGCCTACTGTGGTTGATAAGCCAGTGGAACATCAAACAACTGAATTGTTGAAGGACGGATATCCTAGGGGTTTTCCTGATTGTGTAGTAACATGGTCACTAAGTCGCAGGTTAAGACAAGAGGAGAAATCAAAGAGTGAAGATAAAGTTGAAGTCCAATCACCAGAAATAATTTTTGGTCAGATGGTTGGAAAAGAACAAGAACAGGTGGCGGATGAGATGATATTTTTAGTTCAGGAAACGTGGTGGAGTTACAGCAGAAAGATATAGAAATAAAACGGATGTATCAGAAAGCAAAGACGGAAGAGGAATCCAAGTGAATACCATAATGTTATTACCTTAAAAATTATGTCTTAATAGAACATGGAGATCTTTACATATACAAGCGGATGAAAACGGAGCAGAGGTTTATCAAATGGTATTGCCGGTAGGGTATACTATCAAGTGAAATGAAAATCGCTGATTGTCACAAGTAGGCTTCAAATGAAGTTACTGTGAAAAGCCCCGAGTCACCACATTCCGGCGCCTGTTCAGGGAGGCTGGTACAGGAATTGAACTGTGCTGCTGGCCTGCCTTGGTCTGCTTTCAAAGCCAGTGATTTAGCCCTGTGCTAAACCAGCCCCTAAGTGATAGGCAAATCTGAAGCAGTGATAAAACCAACACCCTTCACACCCATTCCAGCATTTGAGGAACCTTTTACAAGGGTCTTGATTGATTGCGTCGGACAGCTTCGTACAATGAAAAGTGGGAATCAGTATCTAAGAACTATAATGAATGTGTCTACTAGGTTTCCAGAGGCCATTCCTGAACGCAATATTACAGCTAAAAAGTTTGTGAAGGAGTTATTTAAATTTTTACTAGACGTGGTCTACCCACAGAAATACAATCGGATCAAGGATCAAATCTTACCTCGAGGTTATTCAAGGAGGTTATGGATAGCTTTGGAGTAAAACAATTTAAATCAGCTGCGTACCATCCAGAATCACAGGGAGCATTAGAACGTGGCATCTTACGTTAAAGACAATGGGCGGGATTCTCCGACCTCCTGCCGGGTTGGAGAATCCCCGGGAGGCGGGGTGAATCCCACCCCGCCGCTGGCTGCCGTATCCCCGCCGCTGGCTGCCGTATTCTCCGGCGCCAGTTTTCAGGCGGGGGTGGGGATCATGCCTGGTCGTTCGGGGGCCGTTGGCAGTGCCCCCCCCCCCAGCATTTCTCTGGGCCCTGTTGGCCTTGTGGCTGTCGGTTCGTGGCCAGTCCCACCGGCGTTAAATGGACATAGCTTGTAGGGCGGCTACTGAAGTCATCGGGGAGGGCATGGGGAGTTCCGGTCCCCGGCGGGGGGGGGGGGGGGGGGGGGGCGATCGGGCACACCGATCCATGGGTGGGCTTGTACCGTGGGGGCGCTCCTTCCTTCTGCGCCGGCCTCTGTAGGGCTCTGCCATGGCCGCGCAGAGAAGAACCCCCCCCGCGCATGCGCGGAACCCACACCGGCATCTCTGCGCATGCACCAACTCGCGCAGGCCCGGTTGGCGCGGCGCCATCCCCTCCAGCGCCGGCCTAGCTCCCGGAAGTGTGGAGGATTTCGCAACTTCTGGTTGGCCCGACGCCGGAGTGGTTCGCGCCATTCTTGGCGCCGGCCTCGGGCCATCCCGCCAATTGTGGGAGAATCCCGCCCAAGTTGAGGACTGATTGTCAAAATTATCCAGAAGATTGGGATAAAGGAATTCCATTCGTACTGTTTGTAATTAGGGTGCACCTAATGAGTCAACCATTTTCAGTCCTTTTGAACTAATTTTTGGCCATGAAGTACCACTTAAATTGATTAAGGAGAAATTGGCGAGTGAGCAGTCTGAAACGACATTATTGGATTACGTGTCAAATTTTAGGGAAAGATTAAATAGAGCAGGTGAATTGGCTAGACATTTAAAAGTTGCACACCATGTTTGTCTTGTTATGTTTTTGAATAAGTGTCAAAAATATGGTGGGAAAAGGCAGCAGTGCAGCCTGTGGGCAACACCCCACTTTTCCCACCTGAGTTAATACTTAGCGCAGAATTTCCACCCCTAACTTTCTTTTAAACCCTTTTTGTTTTCAGGTCGTAAACTCTTGTTATCATACAGGCACCTGAACCAAACTGAAGTCATTAACGCTCTCAAACAAAGAGCCAGAAAATTAAACTTACTGAAAGCTATACCCAATACCCAAATATGAAAATAAATAACTGAAAACTACCTGTTTGCTGATAATGGATCCATTTATAATAGTTGAAAACCAGTTGTACACGATGTAAATGGAAGTCCGTTGTGTTGGTGAAGACCTCTGGTTGGTCTGTGGGAACCTTTATAGTCATAGGTGTGCAGTTGATGATACCCTGCATCTGGGAGAATCCAGTGAAGACTCCAAATCCAATAGCCTCTTAGTTAACTGTCTTGATTGGCTAAAATGACATGTGCTGGCTGGCTCTTGGACAAGGCATCGGTGAACATATTGATGCTTCAGTGATTCTCAGTGTGAGCGGTTTGGGATTTCCTTATCCTGAGAGATTTAATCATATTAGTATATTCTAACTAAGCCACCGAAGGAGGGAAAACCTCTTTGCAAGACACTGAAAAGCTCTTACTCGGGAGAGATAACGCTTACGAACCTCAAACAGTTAAATAGGATTCAGTTACATTCTAGTGGAAGATCTCTCAGATAGGTTGCTCAAAACTAATCCTCTTACTTTATCAGCATGGATCTTGTCATTCAAGATATACTAAATGAGCATCTAGGATCTAAAACTCACTCAATGTGACCATACACAATTTATTTTTAGTGGGATTTTTACGAAGATATTTCAGAGTACAAAATATACAGTTACAGGGTTTTAAAAATAGAAATCTGTTAACAACCTTATTTTATGCTGAAAGATTATCTTCTATTTTAAGAAAAGGATATATTTAAACAGGGAAATCCGTAAGTATCAACAAAACATTTACTCCCGAAAATCTGACGGGACTTGTCTGACTAAACAGGCTGTTTCGCAGGATAGTGACTTCACCCAGAAGCAGGAAGGAGTGAGAGTGTTGCTGTGTGAATCTGTCCTTGTTTTATACCAGTCTTTTTTTTAATCTCTGTTACGACCTGATCTGTGGCTTTCTTCTTCTTTTCAACTTTGTGGCTTTACTTGATCTTTTTGACAGTCTGTTTTTCAAAATTGATGGATATACTTTATAACTAATTTGAGTATTTGATTTGATTTTATAAGAAATACTCTGCCATATGTTCAGTCCATGAGTCACCCTTAAGGATGACTGCATCCCGTTATCTTTTAGGTCACAAAATCACAAATACAGTGCAGAAGATGCACCGATGCATGAAAAACACCTAACCTGCCTACCTCATCCCATTGGCCAGCACTTGGTCCATAGCCTTCAATGTTATGACATGCCAAGTGCTCATCCAGGTACTTTTTAAAGGATATGCGGCAACCCGCCTTTGCCACCCTCCCAGGTAGTGTCACCGCCCTCTGAATAAAAAGGTTTTTCCTCACATTCGCCCTCAACCTCATTTTGAACTTATGTCCCCGATAACTGACCCTTCAACTAAGGGGAACAGCTGCTCCCTATCCACCCTGTCCATGCCCCTCATAATCATGTGCACCTCGATCAGGTTGCCCTTCAGTCTTCTCTACTCCAGCAAAAACAACCCAAGCCTATCCAGCCTCTCTTAATAACTTAATTGTTCCACCCCAGACAACATCCTGGTGAAGCACCTCGGCACCCTCTCCAGTTCAATCACATCCTTCCTATAATGTGGCGACCAGAATTGAATACAGTACTCCAGCTGTGGCCTCACCAAAGTTCTGTATAGTTCCATCATGACCTCCCTGCTTTTGTAATCTATGCCTCGATTGATAAAGGCAAGTATCCCACATGCCTTTTTCACCACCCTATAGACCTGCCCTTCTGCCTTCAAAGATCTATGGACAAACACGCCAAGGCCCTTCTATTCCTTGGAACTACCGAGTGCCATGCCATTCATTGAATAATTTCTTGTCACATTACTCCTTCCAAAGTGATCAGCTCACACTTTTCAGAGTTAAGTTCCATCTGCTACTTTTCTGCCCGTGTGACTATCCTGTAACCCAAGACACTCAACCTCTCAATGAACCAAGAGGCTAATCTTTGTGTAATCCACAAACTTACTGATCCTATCCCCCCCCCCCCCCCCCCCCCCCCTCCACATAGTCATTTATGTCATTTATATAAATGACAAACAGGGGGCCCAGCACAGATACCTGTGGGCATGCCACTGGACACTGTTTTGCACTCACTAAAGCAGCTGTCTCTTACAGCTAAGCCAATTTTGAATCCACCTTATCAAGTTACCCTGTATCACATGTGCATTTCGTATCAAACGTTTTCTGATAAATAACGAGAAGTTTCAAGATTATTATTGATGATTGAAGAGATGGCTCCCTAATTGCTTTATGGTTTGCTACAGCCATGTTATTTGAAGGGATTTATGACATGCCAAATCAAGGACATCCAGGTACTTTATTTGTGATAACCTGACTTAGTGAATTGATGTTTAGCATGTATCCCTATCTGGCTATGTCTACGGTCTCTAGCAGGTGCTTGCTGCTTGTATTTTATGTCAGGACTACTGCGTGTCAGCTAGAATTTTGAATTTGTATAACTGACTGTGGTTTAGTCTGAATCTTTGGTGATTGTGTTATTCACCACATCAATCTGAGAGATCCCACAGGTATCTGCAGAGAATCTCTGGAATGATCCTGAAGTGCAGAAAGCAACACCACAGACATTGGTTGGCTGCCTCTCCCATAAAGCTCAGTTTGTCCATGATCATGGCTCACAGCTCGGTGACCGACTCCTTAGAGAACCCAGTCTGCAGTGACAATGCTGCACCAACATTTGCAGGTAGTTAAGCCCGTGCTGGTTAACTCTCTCTGGGAGAAATTGCCTGCACACAAGGGGGTGTCTGGGTAACCCTCTGCTCCCTACTCTGCCCCCTTCCAGGCTCATGATGCTTGTGCAACTTTGGTTGCTGTTGTCCTGTTGTTTTTGTTGCAGCTCTTTCCTTCTCTGATGTTCTCGTTCACTTGAGGATTCAATACATGAATAGATGAAGCTTACAACAAATAGCTGCACTCAGTTCTCCAGGACTCCCACCCCCTGTTCTGTACAGTGAGTGTCATATATGGGAGAGCACTCTAATGGAATGACCCACTGTGCAGTTCTGACCCTGCTACTGAATGCTACTTCCGCGATGCACCCAGCTCCACCCACTCTGCTAAGCCCACGACATCATGCGATGGCTGCTAACTGCACCAAATTTGGTCTCTGCCTTGTTATAGCTGACGAGGCTCTGAATCACAGTTGGTCCTGTGGATTGGTTGAAAAATTTAAAGAAGACTAGTGTTACTACCTCCTCAGGGGCCAAATCCTATATTGTACATGGTTCCCCTCCATCACCTTGGAGTACAAACTCCCCAGCTAATTGAGAGGAACCTCACAGGATATAAACCCTGACCTGGGAACAGATTGTGGAGGATGATCCCGCGGGTGAGGAGTAGTATTGTGAGTAGAGCAAATAAACCGAGTTGTTATCCTACCTACCTAGTGTCATATGAAGTCCTTACCTCCGGCTATAACAATTCGTAAAATTATTTTTAATTACCTACTTAACAGGCTTAACTAACTTCCCACTATGTTCCAGCACAACTTTCACCTGCCAGTCTGGCCACCTTTGGTAATATTTGATGACGATGAGAACATACCAAGCTTCTTGTCAAAGTCTTTTACAGTCATTTTACTTCTCCTCTCTTAGCCCATTTCAAATAGGTTTTAAAATTTAGCTCCTTGGAGCTAGGAACATTTAGCACATAGCCCTCCTATTTATGATTCAGTTTGTTATTGCCACACCACATACCCATGTGGCTACCTGCTCTTGCAGCTCATCAACTTATTTGCCACTCTATGCATTCATATACATGCATTGACACCTTCAAGGATTTACGAATATGTACAAGCAGGTCTCTCTGCTCTTGCACCCGTTGCACAATGGATTATTTTAGGTTATACTGCCTCTCCATGTGTTACATCACTTCACTTTTCTGCATTAAAATGAATCTGCCATATGGCTGCCCATTTCATCAGCTTGAATCTGCAATGTGCCTGCTCATTTCACCAGTTTCTCTATGATTTAATGATGTCTCCTACTATTCTGTTCTCTTTGTTATCAATGTTTGTATCATCTGAAAATTTCAAAATCACAATCCATATGTCCAAAATTCAGGTAATTCATATAATAAAACACAAGACACATGATCCTAACACCAACCTCTGAGAGACACTGCAAAATAGGGGATTTTTCACAGTAACTTCATCGCAGCGTTAATGTAAGCTTACTTGTGACACTAATAAAGATAAGTATTACATAATTCCATCCAGTGAGAAAAACATCCATTCACCACTAATCTGTCTCCTAACCCTTTGACAATTACAAACGCAAGCTACCGCTGCCTCTTTAATACCATTTTCCAAATAAATCTGTGATGCTGTGCTTTATCAACTGTATTTTTTAAAGCCCATATAGACATTTCCGACAATATCTTCATTGACCCTTTCTTACTTCATCTAAGATGTTTTTAACATTGACCCGAATAAGAGAAGGACCAAATTGAAGAGGATGCTGATACATGCGCCAGTCACTTGTTTGCAAGGATAGTGTTTTTTTTGACAGTATCACAATATATTTGCATATGTTGCAATTTCAATAATTGATAAAATGTTTGAAGTATATTTTTCCATTTATTAACTCCTATGACTGATGGGTACACTAAATACACAAATATTTCAAGAGCAAGGTATTCTCTTTGATGGTTTAACACCTTTTAATATTGTTATAATTATTAGCAACTGCTTCAGGTGAAGAATTATCTCAGTCAGTAACAACATATATTTGAGCTTGCTTTGAATTGTGGTTTAATTGAATTATGCATTATAAGAGAAACTAATCGATCAACATAAAAAAGTGAAAGATGCAACCAATTTGTCTAATTGCAAACTGCAGCAATTAATGAACAAACTCAATTATATTAATGACCTAGATTTATCACTTTGCTGACCTGGAGCGTATCTTTGACAAGGTAGTACTTCTGCCTGCTAGATAGATGCATTCTGGAGCCAAATTGCATTTTTGGACCTGGAGGATATTTGCAAAGTTTTGCCAGGCTCCATAGCTGCTACCGGGAGTCCACCCTCAATGGGGATGAAGAATAGCTGCACAGGCCCTCTCAAGTCCTGTCACAGCATAACATTGAGGACAGCCATAGGGTTGGTTTAAAAATGTATTTTGTATGCAATTGATCATTTAGTGATAGTTTTCATGAATAATGAATGGACAAAAATAATGTGTCACTATGGTATGAAGGATAGAAATGTGAAGTGGGGAATCCAATAACTGGGATAGTGAATAGAATGAGGCAGACCACGTCCATATCCAATTATTGATCATCATCTACACCAGTTTGACTCAGAAGTTGGTTGATAATATTAGGCCATTACTCTAATAACAGAAAAAAAAACAACTTTCAAAAAATTGCAACAATATCAATTTCTAAACTAGTTGAAAACAGTTCCATAATTGTTTTACGTAGTAAATTTAATCAGTTTGTCAAATACTTTGGATAATTTTTGCTGTACTGTGAAGAAATGCAATCCTATGTTAGATTTCTTCATAGCAAAATATGTTGGAAAACCCAATAGATGGAAGATCATGCTTATTCAAATTTGAAAACACGCACTTAAAATTAAAGCTTCTGCTTTGGTTGTGTTATCATCACAGAATAACATTCTGCCAACACATTCCACTGAATATCCTCCTCTTTTAAATATAACAGAAAATATGAACTAATTTGCCAATCAAAGCATTTTTGAATTTTCAAGATAAACAGCTAAACAATATTAAAATAAATTCAGAATATTTCCTCAGCTGTTTTCATTCTTTTCTTTCTGCTTTCCTTTGCCACAGCTTCCCACCCAGCTGCTCGCATCTTTTTAACAGCAGCCAGTTTAAGAACACTACCATAAGTTTTGGGCTTTGCTGGGCTGGTCACCTGAAAAGAAAAACACACATCTTGAGGCAAACACGAAGTAAAATATTAATTATATTAGCACAAGGATTATTAAATAATAACAACAGATACAAATAAATTGTGCTGCCACTTCCTAATAGCAATGCTTAAACTTGCACATGCTCATCTTATAAAATCCGTTACCTGAACACAATTTGCAAATTTAAATTAAATTACCTCAATTTAAATTAGCTGTATAAAGGGTCTTTAAAGGTCGGCACAGTGGCGCAGTGGTGTGCACTTCTGCCTCACGGCGCCGAGGTGCCAGGTCCGATCCCGGCCCTTGTTCACTGTCAGTGTGGAGTTTGCACATTCTCCCCCTGTCTGCATGGGTCTCACCCCCACAACCCAAAAGATGTGCAGGGTAGGTGGATTGGCCACGCTAAATTGCCCCTTAATTGGAAAAGAAATAATTGGATATTCTAAATTTTTAAAAAAGGGTCTTTATTTGCAGAATGAAAATAGCTTATTGAAAGAGAATACTAGTTTCAAACTATAACTTATTCTCTTAGGTATCAACATATTATTGACCAGTTGATACTGTAATAAATAGTACTCTTCAGAAGTTATAGCATTCTTATGGTAGGCATTGCATGAGGCCACCTGGAACAATAGTTGGGCAGGATTCTCTCAGCCCGGGGCCAGGCGAGAGAATCGCCACAACCGGCGTGAAGTGCCCCACGCACCCCCTGACACCGGGACATGATTCCCCGCAGAGCGGAGAATTGGCGCCATTGGTGCCGGTATGGTCGGCGCGGCGCGGTCGGGGGCTGATCTACACGGCAACCCCCGCCGATTCTCTGCCCAGGATGGGCCGAGCGGCCATAACAAAAATCCCGAGTGCTGCCGGCGCTGTTCTAACCTGTTTCTAGCTAGCGGGACCTCGGCGTGGTAGGGTCCGGGGGCGGCCTGAGGTGGAGGAGGGGGGGGTCTGACCCCAGGGGGGTTGGGGGGGGGGGGGCTCCGCTGTGGCCTGGCCCGCGATCGGGGCTCACCAATCAGTGGGCCAGCCTCTCGGGCTAGGGGCCTCCTTTCTTTCGCGCAGGCCCCTGTAGCCCTATTCCATGTTGCGTCGAGGCCGCCGCGGAGAAGGGAGCCACTGCGCATGCTCGCGTTGCAGCCGGTACCACTGCGCATGCGTGGACCCCGCGGCGCCCAGTTGATGCCGGGATCGGCAGGTGGAGCGGCGTGGGTCGCTCCAGTGCCGTGCTGGCCCCCTGAAGGGGCCAGAATTGCTGATCCTGAGGCTATGTTGACGCCGTCGGGAAACGCAACGGTGTTGCCGACAACTTAGCCTCAGGATCAGACAATCCCGCCCAGTTGTTTTTGTCTCTCTCTGAGAAAAGACATAAACAGTCCTAGAAATATCAAGGTCACCTGGTTCAGATGTCCATGTTAACATTCCTATGTCAATAGGACAGTATCTTGTACCTTCCTCTGTTCCTTGGGTAGGAGGGTGAACTGTGACGAGGATGCAGTGATCCTACAGCACGATTTTGCAGGTTGGGCGAGTGGGTAAATCAA